>NW_026712420.1:0-95475 GCF_030504385.1 Musca domestica
GCCGTTGTGGAAGTACTTCATGCTGGTGGAAAGTTTTTGGTTCGAGCTTTATTAAATGGAGGTTCAGTACAAAGTCAAAGTTTTTTTTGTCAAAAAGTATACAACAACAACTTAGCATTCCTACAGTGAGACATGATACACAGATATGTGGATAAGTTGGAACTATTATGGGAAGTTCGCATGCAATTAGCAGTGTGTTGGTGAAAGCAAGAGACTCAAACTTCTCCCTGAAGATGAATTTAATAATAGTTTCGAAGTTATCGTATTTTGTACCAGCAATGAAGGTGAACATTGATCATTTAAGTGGCTTGTCGGAATTAAAACTAGCTGATCCTTATATTATGTTTGCCTCAGATTAATATGGAAGGAGTTCGATATGACATCGCTAAAGGATTGGAAGCGAGAGAATCTAGATTTGGGAGCTTTTATATGACCCCATGCCTGCTAATAACGTAAATGCATTTAAGACCTCTGTATATGAAAGTGAAGATATGGCTTTCCATGAGCAAATGAAAATGTTATGGTAAGTTGGGGAAATTTGAAAGGATCCCTAACACAAATGCTGACCAATTCATACTGCTAGGATTTTTATAGAAAAAAACTTATCGAGAAGATGATGGTCATATGTAGTTCATCTTTGAACTTTCCGTTTCACCGAGAATACCCAGAGGGGATTTATTTGGGTCATCTAGGAGTAGTACAAGTGCTCAATACTTTCGTATGGAGAAACTTAGAGAATTCGCCGGAGCTGAAAGCTGATTATAATCCGTGTTCTACAGGATATATTGATTTGGATCATATGGAGCCTGTGTCACATGGTGAGAGAAGTGGACGAGAAGCATCATCGTTCTACTTGCCGCACCATGCGGTTGTAAGACCAGATAGTAAGTCAAAGAAAACAAATAGTGGTTACTATTTAATAATGTTCTCTTCCTGGACCAACTTTATTGGCAGA
Source organism: Musca domestica (assembly GCF_030504385.1). Taxonomy (NCBI): domain Eukaryota; kingdom Metazoa; phylum Arthropoda; class Insecta; order Diptera; family Muscidae; genus Musca; species Musca domestica. The sequence goes on from NW_026712420.1 coordinate 956, forward strand.
TTTAATGCAAATTATGATTTCTTGGAGATTTTATGGATATGTCTTTACCGGTGATATACAGAAAATGTACCGGCAGATATTGGTGCATCCTAAAGATAGGAAATATCAGCTGATACTTCATCGTCCGAGCAGCGAGCAACCCATCAAAACGTACCAATTGAAAGCAGTTGCTTTTGGAATTAACTATGTGCCTTTTTGGCCTTAAGGATTTTAAATCAGCTTAGAGAAGATTGCAAATTGACAGATAGTCTGCCTTCTGAGATTCTGAGGTATGAGACCTATGTGGACGACGTACTTTCTGCGGACATGATCTAGAGGAAGCTCGTAATTAGCAAAGGCAACTTATTGGAACTTTAAGGGGAGCAGACTACCCTCTGAAGAAAATGACATCCAATTGCAGAGCACTTTTAGAAAATTTGGCCCGGCAGGATATTTCTGATAAGTTTTTTTGAAATTTGATGAAACCAGTACTACTAAAACCCTAGGAAATCGCTGGAATGCGAAGAATGACACTTGTTTTGTAAAAGGTTCAGGAGGTTAATTGCAGATATTCTATCAGTGATCGCGAGGTTATATGATTCACTTGAATGGATAGGGCCCATCATAGTAGTCGTAAAGATACTTATGCAAAGTCTTTGGCAAGAAAAAGTTGATTGGAATGAAGCAGTTCGTCCCAGAGTTATGGAATTCTGGAGAAAATTTCTGTAAACATTGGCAAACCTAGGTGAACTAAAAATTCCGAGGTGGATAGGTTATACCCCTGAGGCTACAATACAAGCACATGGATTCTCAGATGCCTCTGAGAAAGCATAATGAGCAGTTGTGTACATACGAATTGAGCACCCAACGAAGAGAACAACCAGCCACCTGCTGGTAGATAAAACAAAAGTCCTAAATTGGAGCTTTGCGGAGCTGTAATGTTGGCGAAGCTAATGAAAGGCTTGAGAATTCGGCACGATTATAAAAAGTTTTATTGGACGGACTCGTCGATCGTGCTTGGATGGCTTCAGAAAGATCCACAGTCGCTTAAAACATTTGTAGCAAATCGTATTTTGGCACTTAAAGAAATCTGCAACAGCTAAGATTGGCGGTGGTGCTCGTGGTTGCACACCATACGAACTCAAGGAAAACGATCGGAAACCATTAGAAGAATGGCCAAAACCAAGAACTTTCGATCCGCAACTATAGAAATCAAAGATAAAGAACAGAATTCTTCATGGTCAGAGAAAGATATATTCAAACGCGTTTTATCTTTCAATAGAACTATCAGAGCTGTAGTGCAAATCATTCGTCTTTTTCAACGACGTCGATGCCGAACGCACCCTGGAATATCTTTTACCACCGAAGATACAATTACGACTGCAGAAATTATAGATGCTAAACGGAGAATGATAGTTTCGGCGCAAAAAACATTTTATCTTCTTGATTACGAACAACTCTTTCGGAACAGGCCAAATAGCAAGAAGTGTACACTTCTTTGTTTAAACCCTTTCTTAGATGAAACAGTCCTATTCGAGTAGGAGGAAGTTTGAATAAATCTGGGTTGAGTTATAATGAGAGACACCCTGTCCTTTTACCCACAAAATGTGGCCTAACGAAACTTTTTATCCAATATAATCACGAAACTTTGCTTCACTCAGAACACAACATTATGCTCAGAGCAAGACAGGCGTTCTATATTACAAGGCTTCGAAGTGTCATAAGAAAATGCATAAGAGAATGCACGAAATGCACTATGTACAAGCAGAAGTTCCAGAATCAGCTCGTGGGAGCTCTTCCACGGAACGAGTCACATTTTCACTCCCTTTCACTTATACGGGACTGGACTTCGCTGGCCCTTTCAAAATTATGTCGTCGCCCCTCAAAAACGTAAAATTATTGAAACGATACGCCGCAGTTTTGTTTGTTTTTGTACTCGAGCCGTTCATCTTGAGACTTGCTCCGACCTCACCGCCGATGCCTTTCTGGCTACTCTCTCTAGATTTGTGGGAGGGTGCGGTTTGCCGAAGACGCTCCTCTCGGATAATGGGCGTAACTTTGTCTGCGCTAACAGAAAGCTTTGCAAGAGCATGCCGAGTTTTTGAAATCTCTTAGAGAGAAACTCAGTGAAAAATACAGTGAGCAAGAATTTAACTAGACTTTTATTCCGCCCAATGCACAGCACATGGGAGGCCTCTGGGAGGCAGGCGTGAAGTCGCAACTAAAAAAGGTAGCTACAAACTGGAATTTTACGTACGAATCGAAGCTGTACTAAACTCGAGGACCATTGTGCTCAGTGTCGGAAGATCCAAATGAATTGGTTCGCCTGACCCCTGGCCCCTCTAACAGCTACCCCTGAGTCTTGCCCAACTATACCCATGAAATCGCTCTCATATATTAACAGATAGCATCGATTAAAAACACTTTACAACATATTTAGTCAGAGATGGAAAGCAGAATACGTCGCCGAATTGCAAAGGAGATACAAATGGAAAACTTGCAGAAATAATTTGAAGGAAGGTGATCTGGTCATTATTAAAGAAGATTTCCTCCCCCCTAGTGAGTGGTGTCTTGGACGAATCACTCAAACTTTCACCGGAAAAGATAATAATGTGCGAATAGTGGAGATAAAAACAAAAACGGCCTCATCGTTCGCCCAATCGTGAAGGTATGCCTTCTTCCCACTGCCGCTCCTTAATCAGTTCCACATCTCAAGCGTGATGAAGAAAAGTCCAAAAAATGACTAAACCAATTATCAATTCAAAAATGCAAGTTCCTAATTGTATATGTTTGTCTTTTTCCCTCTTTTCATTCACAGATACAATATGGCTTCCAACAACCCGAAACCACGGTGTTTCCTATGTGGCCGGAACCATTCGCTTGACGTTCCGGAAAAAGTTATTCTCAGAGCGCCGTCAGGCTCTAGAAGGACAGGACATTTGTCTAAACTGTCTCGGCCATGTTCACCACCGCTCAGTATGCCCTTCGCCCCACAGATGTGACCGTTGCAGAGTAAAGCATCATTCAATGATTTATCAAGACCAAATTCTGCACGACTCCAGACAAGAGAACGTGGTCGAAACCAGTGACCACGAAATGGATGCTATCCTGACAAATGATGTTGCTGACGATGTGGTACCCTTCTACCAGATGGTCACAACGTATGGAGGAGCTAAACCGGTTGAATACATACCGCCACAAAGAGCCATCTTTCAGTACGACACCGAGATACAACCTGTAATCCGGTGTGAATTATCCGCAGGAAATACTAAGAAGGTGGTAACACTAGCTTGGTTCAATCAAGTGCCAAAATCATGGGTCCAGCGAGATAGCGTTGAAGAAATGTTTCAGAAGACTGGCACTGTATCAACCCTTGACCTAGCCAACCACACCCCTGAAGGCGAGTTAAAAGAACGCTTCATCGTGCTAGAAAGCATCCCATTCTTCATTGCGCCCCCGATAAAACGTCCATGTCATGTCATCCATGCGGCAGGGCGAACCCTGGTCACGACCTAGAAGAACAAATTGCGCGTGATTCCCAGGAAAAATTCTAAATGTAATCCGTATGTGCTTATCCGGGATGCTGTATTTGGTGTAGCCTTTAGCGGATCATGTGCCCGCAGCAACTACCCATTTCTGAAATCTCTCTGTCCGTTGGTGCCTCAAGACCATTTTCCAGCCTAATCGCCATTTTGTTGCCGGGAGTATGTTGAAGCCATGTTCGACTGCAGTGACGTCCCCCTGACTCATCATATCATCAACATTAGTATTTAGTTTCCATCCCTATTATCGATATTATTTTCATGAAGTTTCCTATTTAGTACATTTTCTCTCTTGTTTTTTTTTTTTTTTGCTTTCTCATTGTCATACTAATACTCAATCATTTCCATATGTACATATATTCATAACGGGTCATATTTCATACATAGCGCTAGGAGCGCCTTCTTAGTTTTAAACTTCCATTTTACAATTTAGTTTGTAAGATCAACTCAATAAAGCAACAGCTTTAAAAACTGAATTTTCTCAAAGAACTTGATTGTTTCAACTTTTTTGGGAATTCAACATCAGAATTCTGAGTAAAGACCAGAATTCTTCACCTGTATTTTCCTAAACCGATTAACTAGACTTAATTGTGGTTCTGTGATAAGAGGCTCATTATACTCCCAAGGTATGCAATATCAACTGAATATCGCAGTTAACGCATTTGGTCTAAGAGCAAAAGTACTACGATAGTGGAGAATTATCGGGAACCGAATAGGAAAGCGTGGGTGAAAGTGCCACCATCGTCCACGAAACAAAGAAGTGTTAGTAGGCAACTCCTACTCGTTAGAGAAATGCATCTTTTGAGCAACGTAACTTCCTTGGATAACAATAATGGTTTCTATTATGGGGATATGTTTGGCGAAGAAATGTAACAACGTAGGCAATGACTTGAAACGTTTTACGCAAATACGAAAAGTTATAACAAAATATTCTGAGAGCGACATTCCTCGAATTCCTAAATTTGATGGGTAAAAAAGTTGTATTGCACGATCGATCAATGCATGCCTTGCTATTTCTAAATAACATCAATGATACGATAAATAATGATCTAAGATCAAAAATTTTCATATATTATATTACAGGCCGTTCTGGAATGAACAGACGAAAAATAGCATTTTTCGAAATTCTATCTTAAAGCATATTGTTTTTATACCCTCCACCATAATATGGAGTGTATATTAACTTTGTCATTTCCGAAATACTCATGTCAGACCCGACAAAGTATATATTCTTGATCGGCGTGCAATTCTAAGTCGATTTAGCCACGTTGGCCTGTCTGTTGTAATCACGAAATCTTTCGAACCAATTGAAATAGAAGGCTAAAATTTTGCACATATGTTTATTTTGTCAGTAGGCACGTTAAGTTCGTTAATGGGTCATGTTGGTCCTCGTTTTCATATAGCCCCGATATAATGGTACCTCCCGATTTTCGCTATTTTGATGATTTTAGCGGCATTATTAACCGGAATTGTTTCATATATGGTATTTGAATTTCGTAATGAATGCTACAGCTTGTGACGGAAAATTGTCTGCGTATAGCTCCGACATAACACTACCTCCATATATTCGGTATTTTTATGATTTTAACTACATTATTCACCGTTTCTTTCAAGTTTCGAATTCGCAATTTAAATGAGGATGATGTGTGGACCGTAAGTATGAGTTGTTGGTGATGAAGATGTTGTTTTGCGCTGTTAAAAAAAAAAAAAACAATTAACTTATTTTCACCAACGGCTCGTAAACCGGCTCGAAGAACTAATGTCTGCTCCAATGCGGGAAAAGAGGGAAATGCAGAGCAACCCAAATATAATAAAATAAACAAAATAGAAAATAAAGGCAAAAGACGGGCTTTATTATTAATAAATACAATTGGTATGGTAAACAATATAACCTGTATTTGGGCTGTAGCGGGGGGAGAGCCTTCCTTCTTAAAGGAGCGATAGATGAAGTGAGGGTGTTATGACAATAACAACGAGAAAGGATCCCAAAATGCGCCATTAGCCGCTCGCTGAAATATGTTGATATTGACAAATTTTTACGATGATATTAATTTACAAATTAAGTATGAGATTATCTTGGATAATTTCTGGCAGCTCTACAATCAAAGTTAAATATATATATGGGTCCACGAACCACGCTCACGGTGATAATTACTTTAGTCTAAACCCCAGATTGTATTTCCGCCACGCAATAGTTCAGAAGACTTATAAACGAGTCAATAGTAGTTGCTCCTAGAAGAAGTATTTTTATATCCCGACATCATTGTAATACATCAGTAAAAACTATTGGTAATAATATAAATATATAATAATAAAGTCGAAATACCAGAATGTTATGGTATGCACATTCTGATGCAGAGTCTAATATGTTTGACAATACATTATATCGTTCATTTTGGCCTCAAGGTTTTTTGATAAAGAAGTCTGTACATGGGGAAGTGAACCCTATGTTGCCAAGGTAAAAAACTAAGTAAATCGATGTCCTTACATTATGGACCAGCTATAGGCAGTCTCGAACGAAGAAGTATAAACAAAGCAATCGTATTCTCTCACGATTCTCCTTAGCTACTGATTTGGCTGGAAGAGACAGTCTCTTACCACTACTTATGAAGACTGTTAAAGACCCTAATACTAAGCTTTAACACATTTCTTCGAAATATTTTAGCTGTGATATCACAGTCTTGGTTTCCACGAAAACCTGTATAAAATCAGGTAGTTGGTGCCACTGAGATTTTAATGACTTAATTGCCTCTGATTGCATTATAGTACATACTGAATTTCTATCTGTTATATGAAATTTCTTAAGAAACGTCATTATTTTAGCACGCACCCCATTCTCCAAATCTGATGCAGAAATTTGCCTGAGGCGTGCAACTTTAATAAAACAAGTGTCGAAGTTACAAACTTTAACATATGAAGTGATTTGCGTCGGTGACATCAATACGCCTCAAATTACATGGGATTTATGCGAAAATAAAGTTGATTAATGCTACCTTCTCGGTATGGATGTGTTTTGGGCACTATATACGATCAATGTCTGCTTCAAATAAATAATATACGAAACAATAAAAATAGTATTCGTGATCTAGTCATTTGTTCATTTGTAAATGTTTTCCTGTGTAGGACTTCACAATTTACTGAACCCAAAGAAAAATATCACCCAAATCTACTTCTAAATTAACAACAATTAATAAAAACTGAATGTTGCCAAAACTAATCTTGAACCATTCCTGCGTCCATTATCGAACACAAATTGGAATCAAGGAGAAAATTAAGATGTACTTCTATAACACTTCTAATATTGTATTCTCAGGGACAGTCCCAGTCTTCAAAATTTGGTAATAAGGAGGCTGTTTCCTCGGTTGAAATATATGAAAAAATAGTATTGATTGTACTATTATTGAAGAAGTAAACTATTTCCCTTTAAATGTTCTTACTGAGGCTGAGTGTTCAGCGCTTCAGGTTCAAAAGATGTTCCTCCTAATATTCATTGTGTCGATACGAATTGTTCAAACCACTGACCAATCTTTTTAATAATTTTTACCTTCGGCTACTTTCTGGAGATCTACCTTCATGGTACGATTATTGTAATTGTAGTATCGGTAGAAATGATTTATACTCAAGGCATGCTAGAATTAAGGAAGTAAAGTTATGCAACCATATGCTTAAAATTTTTTTCGAAAATTATTTACTGAACAGCATATTTTTTTTTTTTTTTTTTTTTTTTTTGATGATATACTTTTGGCATTTTCGTTGCAAATTGTGTATGGCATACATATGAAAATGTTGGCAACCAAAACTAGTATCATGTCAAATTAGAAGATAAACTATCAGATTTAGGAATTCGAGGAATGTTGACCTCAGAATTGTATTCATCCAGCCTGTGGTGGCACAGGCCTAATTGGTTATAGAATCATATTCTTGCCACTTTTCGTTTTTTTCGTCGACCTTTGAAGACATATTGGTATAACTTTTCGTATTTGCGTAAAGTCATTGACCACGTTTTTACATTAATTTTACATTAATAATAGAAATCATTATTGTTATCCAAGGATGGAAGCAAGGAACTTTCTTCACCAGAAATAAGTGACGTTCGCCCAAGACCAGTATTATTTGCTCAAAAGATGCATTTCTCTAACGAGTAAGAGTTGCCTACTTCCGCTTAATTTTTACGTGGATGATAGTGGCGTCATGCTGATGAATGGTAGATTATCACGTTCACCCACGAATACTATTCGGAGCGATTCCCGATAATTCGTAGTACTTTGGCTCTTAGATCAAATGCGTTCACTGTGATATTCAGTTGATGTTGCATACCTTGAGATTGGAATGAACCTCTCATCACAGAGCAACAATTAAGTCTAGTTAATCGGCTTTGGAAAATTCAGGCCCTCTCTAACCAGTATTTTTTTTTTTTTTTTTTTTGTTGATGAGGAAAGAGAAGTATTTGAAATATTAAAACATGCGGTACGTCAAATAATGTCTGCTGCATCGTATTTTCAACAGACAAACATACAAATATTTAGGGATGTAACAAATGGAATAACAAAGTTTTCAAAATTGGGGAAAAAAATGAAACACATAATTTTCACATGATATTTATAGCGAAATTTTGTTTAGATTTTTTCTTCTTTTGGCATCTTTCGCCTGAAACGAAATTGCGTGGGAAAATTGATGCAAATATGTTTTCCTTGCACAATGTAAATACAAATTCCTTGGTTGCCTATAGCAAAATTTTATGAAGAATAAATTTTCATCGTTTTAGTATGATGGTTTGTTGGAGATTTCAGCACGAATTCACAGAATGCACTTCTTTAAACCAAAAATCTGCCTTTGACATGTACGAATACCTGTCGTTTAAGTAGTACCTTATGAAGTGCTTTGATGCCGTTTAAATACAGTTTTTAACCACATGCTTGACCACATTTCCTCGTGTTTTTATATGTTTTCCTTGCACAATGGAAATACAAATTCCTTGGTTGCCTATAGCAAAATTTTATGAAGAATAAATTTTCATCGTTTTAGTATGATGGTTTGTTGGAGATTTCAGCACGAATTCACAGAATGCACTTCTTTAAACCAAAAATCTGCCTTTGACATGTACGAATACCTGTCGTTTAAGTAGTACCTTATGAAGTGCTTTGATGCCGTTTAAATACAGTTTTTAACCACATGCTTGACCACATTTCCTCGTGTTTTTATATTGCCGAAGATACTATATACCTTAAATAAACAAAATTCCGAGTGAAGTATAGCCAATGTAGAATTCAATTCCAGTATGTCGTAATCATATATATCTACATTAGAGCTGCAAAACTATCGATAGCCGGACCAAAGGTAGTTTCGATATTTTTAACAAAAATATCGATACTATCGAATGAAAAGTAGGTTTGTATAATTTTGTTGCCAACGTTTTAATTTAAATCTTATTAATAGTGAATAGACATAGGTCATTTTTTCAAAGTTTTTAGCCAGATATTATTTAAATAAGATACCTATTTTTTGTAAATTTAAATTCATATTATTTCTCAACAAAAAAATATATATCATATACTATAAAATACATTTCATATGTACTTGTATGTTTTTATATTACGATAAAATTCACCAAGTAATAAAAAAACAAGGAGAAAAAATAGATAATGAAAATATGAGGTCTTTTACAGAGGTGCAATTAATTCAAGAGGTACAAATTATATCATGTTGGAAATTACCCAGCAATTTTTATTAATAAATAAAAGTTTATCAACTGTCTTTGGTTTTAAGCAACTTCTACGGTCTGAAATTATAGATCAGGTTTTACTGAAAATCCTTTCAGATTCTGTTGAAGTTGCCGGTATGCATAAATACCTTAAAGCACAGGATTTGATTAAGGACATATCCATTCCAATATTCTGCAACGATATATATACTTATTAGTTGTATGATAAATTACATAAGTATATTTTTACCTTCCAATACAGCAGTGGGTCGCTATCCATCGGTGAATTTTCATTCTCCAAATGTTGCCGGAGGGATATTATAGCATCCACTTGATGACTTCTCATTTTGTTGGCTATTTTGTTACAAACAAAATTTAAAAGTGATGACTGCGGTTGCTTATTTGGAACAGACTTAGAAGTTGACGGTTCTATATTGTGCTCAAACGTCGTACTTCGGCTTATGGAGCTCAGTTCATTTTTCAAAATTTGGGACCCATTATAAGAATTAGTTTTTTTTTTTTAAACGCGGATCTAACAATGTTCCTAGTCTTGCTGCAGATCGTTCTTCATATGGAAAAAGTCTCTCACTTTTTCTGTAAGGAATGTAAAAGCCTGTTGTCCTTCAAGGGTATTTAAACGTGATTTAACTTCGTCAAGTGCTTGAAAAAGACCACACGTTATAGGAATGATAAGTGATATTGTAACATTAGAACTGGACGATGTTTGTGTCGTTGCTATCTGAAAAGGTGTCAATAACTCTTCTATATCATTCAGTATTGCGATATCATCTGCTGTTAGGGGTGGTGGTGCTTTTGGTGTCGCTAAAAGTATGTTTGAAATCCAAGCATTTGTGACCAAAATTCTCTCAATCATTTTCAAGGCGCTCCATCGGGTGGGTACTTCTTGAAGTAAACTATATGGCTTCGCCCTACCTTGCAACTGTACTGCTTTTAAAATATGTCACAATCTTCTTACATTTTGGGAGGTCCAACAGTCTGTTGTGATTGCACAGTGTTCTATTTCATTTAAAATCGAATGTAGCTTATTTTTTTCGTCTTTATACATTTCAACCATCATTTTATTTTGTAGTATCGTACGTGATGGTAAAGTATATCGAGGATCAAGGCTTTTCACGAAATCTCTAAAAACTCTATCTTCCACTATGCTAAACGGCTGCACATCAATAGCTACCATGAACATAAGAGCATTAACCAGATCCCTTTTGCGCTCCGATTCTAAGCCGTATGTGTATTTTTGTTTTAAATAAGACGTGATGACATTGGTTGGTTTTTTAACTTCTTTGAAGCCTGGGTGCGATTTTTTAAGGTGGTCGAATAGATTCCTTGTATTGCCGCTGGTTTTATAAAAATTTCCACACAAACGGCATTTAGCAAAATTTTTCTCCTTAACCCCATCAAAATACTTCCAAACATGCGAAGATTGCTTACGGGTCTTTTTGGGAATAGCTTCCCCATCATCACTGTCTTCCTCAGTATTTTCGTTTGCACTTTCTATATACATATGTGAGTAAGTGCCCATGCACATTAAACAAATATGATAATACCTACCATTTAATATTGCAGATACCTCTCCATTTCTCTTAAGCCGCCAATTTCCTAATAAACTTGTGTTTGTGATCTATAAATTGAAAAATAATAATTATTGAACGAGTTTTTAAATTACATTTTGATAAACACTTACTGCTAGCAGCGTCTGTTCACATTTTTCAATAAATCTTTTAATTTGATGTCGACAAAAACATCTTATCCGAATCAAGAAGAATTATTTATTTGTATTAAAATATAAAAATTTACAGACAACCTGTGAAAAAGACTGATACAAACTACCTTTTTCAAATTTGCCGATAGTATCGATAGTGAAAAACCCCATCGATAGTCCTCAAAAAAGATATCTATTGATACTATCGGACGAAACTATCGATAGTTTTGCAGCTCTAATCCACATGTGTCGGCCGTTATTGAACAATACATTAATTATTTTCTTCGTTTTTCTTCCCGACCATATGAATTATATCAAGCAATATTATAAATCTAGATCGTTTATAGGTTTTTTATTTTCGTTAAAACTTGATTAGTCTTGATGTCAAGTTAGTATCTTTTGTTTTAGGTTTATTATTATATGTTTAATATTATATCTGCAAATGGCGATGTAGACCTTCTTTTGTGTTACGGAGACACTCCTCGATATATGTTCTGCACTTTCACTAGTTTGCTACATTATTCTTGAAAACTTCTCCAAAGCCATGGTAAAATTAAGAAGGTAAATTCATTTCAAATAAGCATTCCCATCCCTGCATTTTCTGTAATTTGCCTTGTCACATTTCACTACATAAAAACAGGTTCCCTCTTTAATTTGTGTATTTATAAATGCTAATTATTACAATAAGATGCTGTCCAGTGAATAATTTTCGAAAAAAAATGTTAAACATATGATTGCATAACTTTACTTCCTTAATTCTACCATGCCTAAAGTATAAATCATTTCTACCGATACAACAATTACAATAATAGTTCTTGTAAAACATGAAAAATGGAGCAAAACAAAGGAAAATAAAAATAAAGAACCGAATTTCTGGAAAAAAAATAAGTTAAAGATGTGGATGGTGTAAAGTACTTAGTTAAATATTGTGCTAGTCCGTAATTATAATAATGTAAAAACCCGGACAGATTTATGTATTAATTTATGAAATCTTAAAAACAAATTCAATAATATGATTTTTTTGTAAAGTAATATGTGACTTACGGTATATCTGGCAACTACTTGCATCTACAGCTGAAGACACAGTAATTAATTATATATTTCATCTCAGCGGATTATTAAACTTATTGTTTAATTTGACAAAACCATATTGATATGAATAAATGACGTGTGAAGCAAAATGAGTTATCATACGCGAAATTTAAAGCTCGAAGTTTTTCGGTATTGCACTCAATTTTGCAATTCCCCAATAATTTTACATCACATTCATACTACCAGATTTTTATAATCGTACCATGAAGGTAGATCTCCAGAAAGTAGCCTGATGGTAAAAATGATAAAAAAGATTGATCAGTGGTTTGAACAATTCGTATCCACACATTGAATATTAGAAGGAACATCTTCTGAACCTGGGGAGCAGCAGTACTTCAAAGAAGTTAGAGCGCTGAACACTTCAGCCTCAGTAAGAACATTTAAAGGGAAATAGTTTAATTCTTCAATAATAGTACAATCAATACAATTATTTCATATTTTTCAACCGAGGAAGCAGCCTCTTTTTAACAAATTTTGAAAACTGGGACTGTCCCTGAGAATACAATATTACAAGTGTTATAGAAGTACATCTAAATATCCTCCTTGATTCCAATTCGTGTTCGATAATGAACGCAGGAATGGTTCAAGTTTCGTTTCGGCAACATTTAGTTTTTTATTAAATGTTGCTAATTTAGAAGTAGAGTTGGTCTTGGGCGAACGTCACTTATTTCTGGTGAAGAAAGTTCCTTACTTCCAACCTTGGATAACAATAATGGTTTTTATTACCGGGAATGTTTGGCGAAGAAATGTAACAACGTAGTCAATGACGTGAAACGTTTTACGCAAATACGAAAAGTTATATCAAAATGTCTTCAAAGGGCGACAAAAAGAACGACTAATGAATTAGGCCCGTGCCACCACAGGCTTGAGGAATACAATTCTGATGGCGGTATTCCTCGAATTCCTAAATCTGATAGTTTATCTTCTAATTTGTCATGTTTTGAGTTGCCAACATTTTCAAGTAAAAAACACATTAAGTTCGGCCAGGCCAATTTGTTAATACCCTCCACCTTAGGGTAAAGGAAACATTAGAGCCCATTATGACCCACTTATACCAATTTTTAGACATATTCATTGGAAAATGTGCCAAAAATCATCAAAATACCGAAAATCGGGAAATACGGCTATATGGGGCTATACAAAAACGTAAACCTATACATACAGTACTTCGCCAAAAAAGAGCTAGAACGCATTAAGACCAACAAAAACCAACTTCTAGACAAATCCGCGAAGAAATGTGTCACAAACCATTAAAATACCGAATATCGGGAGGTACCGTTATATAGGGGCTATACCAAATCGTGTACCCATAAATGCAATGTTTCGCCAAAGGAGCTGGAACATATTATGATCAACAAATACCAATTTTTAGACAAATCAGTGAAAAAATGTGGCAAAAACCATCAAAATACCAAATATCGGGAGGGTACCGTTATATGGGGGCTATACCAAATCGTGGACCCATACATGCTATGTTTCGCCACCGGAGCTGGAACCTATTATGACCAACTAATATACATTTTTATTATTTGCATAATAAACCTGAAATCGGATTAAGGATATTTAGGAGCTATATCCAACTTTTAGCCCATCTCGATAAAATTTGGCAGAGGTATTTCTGAGCTCTATAAGATATCTTGTACCAACTACCATTTTTGTCGAATGGATATTACGAATTTGAGGGAGTTAAACACCAAATCGGATGAAGCATATATATGGGTGCTTTAGCTATATCTGAAGCGATTTTCTCCAAATTTAATGTACATGCTTCTAGACTGAATTAGGTTGGATGTGCCGAAATACATGTATGACAGCCAACCTTGGCTGTAATTTTTTAACTTTCCCTTTCGAGGCGAGCTTAATGATCTGAAATTTGCAGATCATTAAGCTCGTCTCGAAAGAGAAACAAACATATAAATCATAAACATATGATCTTCGCCTTAACAAGGCAAAACTCAAAAATAATTACTTTCCTTTTAGTTTGTGTTTCACCGCCATGGAATGTATATTGTTGTATCAACATTTGGCCAAGTAGTATTGTTGAAAAACAACACTATAACTCGTGTGATCATTTCACAGCGGACTTCAGAATGTCAGCTATCTTATATGCTGACGGAAATGACTGAAATGAATGACAATAATATTAAAGTCAAAACACCGGAATGTTATGTATTGGTCAATCTAGCATGTTTGACAATACAGGGTTGCCCATATTCGACGGACCCATGTTTTTAAAAAAAAAAATCAGAGAAAAAAATAAAAATTTGGCGGTTGGCAATGTTAATCATTTAATTAGTTCCAAGTAGATTTATCTACATCAATTTTTGAAAATGATATCTCTCAAATGGCCGCCTCTGGCGTTGATGACGTATTGTGCCCTTTTTGCTGCATTTTCCATAGTTTTTGCCAACATTTCGGCCGGAATAGCGGCTATTTCTTCGCGAATGTTGTCCTTGAGCTCTTCTACGGTCCTGGGCTAGTTAACGTAAACTTTTAACTTCAAATATCCCCACAAGAAGTCAGGCGGCGTCAAATCGGTCGAACGCGGTGGCTAGTCCAAATCACCACTTTTCGACATCAAACGGCCCGGAAACAAATTCTTCAGGAAATGGACTGTTATGCGACTTGTGTGTGGTGGAGCGCCGTCTTGTTGAAACCAGAACTGCCTCATACGCTTTCGACGAATATTTGGCATCACAAAATTGGTCATCATGTCGCGATAACGCTCCAGATTGATGGTAACAGCATGGCCATTTTCATTTTGGAAGAAAAACGGCCCAATGACCGTTTTCGCACTAACGCCGCACCAAACTGTGACTTTTTCGTCATGAAGAGGCACTTCTTGAACCTCCTGAGGATTTTCAGTGGCGTATAAACGGCAATTTTGTTTATTTACGGTCCCATTCAATGTGAAATGGGCTTCACCGGACATGATAATTTTGGCCGTCATCTTCCATTTTCATTTTGGAAGAAAAACGGCCCAATGACCGTTTACGCACTAACGCCGCACTAAACTGTGACTTTTTCGTCATGAAGAGGCACTTCTTGAACCTCCTGAGGATTTTCAGTGGCGTATAAACGGCAATTTTGTTTATTTACGGTCCCATTCAATGTGAAATGGGCTTCACCGGACATGATAATTTTGGCCGTCATCTTCCATTTTCATTTTGGAAGAAAAACGGCCCAATGACCGTTTACGCACTAACGCCGCACTAAACTGTGACTTTTTCGTCATGAAGAGGCACTTCTTGAACCTCCTGAGGATTTTCAGTGGCGTATAAACGGCAATTTTGTTTATTTACGGTCCCATTCAATGTGAAATGGGCTTCACCGGACATGATCATTTTGGCCGTCATCTTCGGTCATTTCGATGACTCTTTGGGCTAATTCCAATCGACGAGGCTTGTCCGCAGGCAACATTCTTTGCGTCAATTGAATTTTGTACGGGAACAAATGCAAATCAATGCGAATAATGCGTTGTAAAGTGGATGTTCTTGGGGACCTCTCAACACTGGCTCGTACGGCAGTGATATTCTCGGCCGATCGCCTTGGTCGACTTTTATATTGCCTCTTCGGATTAGAAAGAGCCTTACCAGTCGAAAATTTTTCGTATAAACGCTTAATGGTGTTCTTAGAAGGCGTACTTCTCACTTTTTTAATGTTTTAAAAGCACGTTGAGTTTTCACAATTGACTTCTTCTATTGAAAGTAAATTTCAACTATTTCAGAGCGCTCGCTTGGCGTGTATTTGTTCATGGTAAAAATCTGCTGCGGTATGTCATTAAGCGATGTGACATCTCTGTCAAAAGTTATGGCGTTGCCAGATGGGTCCGTCGAATATGGGCAACCATCGTTCATTTAGGCCTCACGGTTTTTTCATAGAGGAGTCTATGCATATGGAAGTAAACCCTGTAAACTTAGCAGTTTCCCATGTGTTGCCAACGTCACAAATCTTAGTAAACCTTGATAAAACCATGGTACAATTTAAAGGTAAGGTAGAGCTAACAGCAGATTACAATTTTTTTCTAAGTGTGTCTTCTAAGTGTTTCTTCATTGTGCGACTTCTGCCAATTTGTGTATGTATTTATTGTTTGGAAAAATGAAAAAAAAATATTTTTACAACCAATAATTAAAGCTATTAACCAGTATAGCCTATTGAACAGTTAGGATCATATTTTTTGAGAGAAAATCCAGACTTTTTATTCATTTAAAAAAAAATTGAGGAAAAATATGAAAAATGAAAACAATAATTTTGAATGAGTCTGACAGGAAGCAGGCATTGCCTCAGGGCTATATTTTTGTAGTTTTACGAAGCTGTTCTACCTCCATATTGTACCATGGATAAAACCAGTTAGTTGGTGCCACTGAGATTTGCATAACTTCATTGCTTCTGATCGCATTATAGTACCTACTGAGATGTAGAATTTCTATATACTAAATGGAATTACTTAAGAAACGTGATTATTTTAGCATATAGCCATTTCTCCACATTATGATGCAGAGATTTGCCTGAGGCATGCAAATTTAATTCAACAAAATTCAACATTTGAAGTGATTTACGTCGGTGACTTCAATACGCTTCAACTTAAATAAGATTTAGGCGAAAATAAAGTTGATTAATGCTACATTATTGGGTATGGATGTGTTTTGGACACTATATACGATCAATGTCTGCTTCAAATAAATAATATACAAAGCAATAAAGATAGTATTCATGACCTAGTCATTTTTTCATTTGCAAACGTTTCTCTTTGTAGGACTTCACAATTTGCTGAACCCAAAGAATAATATCTCCCAACTCTACTTCTAAATTAACAGCAACTAATAAGAAAACGGAATGTTGCCAAAACTAATTTTGATTCATTATCGAACACGAATTGGAATCAAGCAGGAAATTTAGATGTACTTGTACTATTATTGAAAACGTAAACTACTTTCCTTTGAATGTTCTTACTGAGGCTGAAGTGCCTGCTCCCCAGGTTTCGAAGGTGTTCTAATATTCAATGTATGGATACGAATTGTTCATACCACTGACCAATCTTTTGGTATTGCATTCAATTTTGCAATTCCCCAATAATTTTACATCACATTCATACTACCAGATTTTTATAATCGTACCATGAAGGTAGATCTCCAGAAAGTAGCCGAAGGTAAAAATTATTAAAAATATTGATTAGTGGTTTGAACAATTCGTATCCACACATTGAATATTAGAAGGAACATCTTCTGAACCTGGGGAGCAGCAGTACTTCAAAGAAGTTAGAGCGCTGAACACTTCAGCCTCAGTAAGAACATTTAAAGAAAAATAGTTTAATTCTTCAATAATAGTACAATCAATACAATTATTTCATATATTTCAACCGAGGAAGCAGCTTCTTTTTTACCAAATTTTGAAGACTGGGACTGACCCTGAAAATACAATATTACAAGTGTTATAGAAGTACATCTAAATATCCTCCATGATTCCATTTCGTGTTCGATAATGAACGCAGGAATGGTTCAAGATTAGTTTCGGCAACATTTAGTTTTTTATTAATTGTTGTTAATTTAGAAGTAGAGTTTGTCTTGGGCGAACGTCACTTATTTCTGGTGAAGAAAGTTCCTTACTTCCATCCTTGGATAACAATAATGGTTTCTATTACGGGGAATGTTTGGCGAAGAAATGTAACAACGTAGTCAATGACATGAAACGTTTTACGCAAATACGAAAAGTTATACCAAAATGTCTTCAATGGGCGACGAAAAGAACGACTAATGAATTAGGCCCGTGCCATCACAGGCTCGAGGAATACAATTCTGATGGCGACATTCCTCGAATTCCTAAATCTGATAGTTTATCTTCTAATTTGTCATGATACCAGTTTTGATTGCCAACATTTTCATATGTATGCCATACACAATTTGCAACGAATGTGTAAAAAATGGGTCATAAACAAAAAAAAAAAAAAAAAAAAAACAAGTAAAAAAACATTAAGTTCGGCCGGGCCAATTTTTTAATACCCTCCACCTTAGAGTAAAGGAAACATTAGAGCCCATTATGACCCACATATACCAATTTTTAGACATATTCATTGGAAAATGTGCCAAAAATCATCAAAATATCGAAAATCGGGAAATACGGCTATATGGGGCTATACAAAAAGGTGGACCTATACATACAGTGTTTCGCCAAAAGAGCTAGAACCCATTAAGACCAACAAAAACCAACTTCTAGACAAATCCGCGAAGAAATGTGTCACAAACAATTAAAATACCAAATATCGGGAGGTACCGTTAGATGGGGGCTATACGAAATCGTGGACCTATAATTGCAATGTTTCGCCAAAGGAGCTGGAACATATTATGACCAACAAAGACCAATTTTTAAATAAATCCGCGAAGAAATGTGGCAAAAACCATTACAATACGGAATATCGGGAGGTACCGTTATATGTACCAAAACATGGACCTATACATACAATGTTTCGCCACACGAACTAGTCCCATTATGATCTACAAATACCAATTTTTAGAAAAATCAGTGAAAAAATGTGGCAAAAACCATCAAAATACCGAATATCGGGAGGTACCGTTATATGGGGGCTATACCAAATCGTGGACCCATACATACTATGTTTCGCCACCGGAGCTGGAACCTATTAGACCAACTAATACCAATTTTTATTATTTGCATAATAAACCTGAAATCGAATTAAGGATATTTAGGAGCTATATCCAACTTTTAGCCCATCTCGATAAAATTTGGCAGAGGTATTTCTGAGCTCTGTAAGATATCTTGTACCAACTACCATTTTTGTCGAATGGATATAATGGATATGAAGCATATATATGGGTGCTTTAGCTATATCTGAAGCGATTTTCTCCAAATTTAATGTACATGCTCCTAGACTGAATTCTGTTGGATGTGCCGAAATATATGTATGACAGCCAACCTTGGCTGTAATTTTTGAACTTTTATTTCTTTTTATAGCAAACTATTACTTTCCCTTTCGAGGCGAGCATAATGATCCGAAATTTGCAGATCATTAAGCTCGTCTCAAAAGAGAAACAAACACATAAATCATAAACATATGATCTTCGCCTTAACAAGGCAAAACTCAAAAATAATTACTTTCCCTTTAGTTTGTGTTTCACCGCCATGGAATGTATATTGTTGTATCAACATTTGGCCAAGTAGTATTGTTGGAAAACAACACTATAACTCGTGTGATCATTTCACAGCGGACTTCAGAATGTCAGCTACCTTATATGCTGACGGAAATGACTGAAATGAATGACAATAATATTAAAGTCAAAACACCGGAATGTTATGTATTGGTCAATCTAGCATGTTTGACAATACAGGGTTGCACATATTCGACGGACCCAGGTTTTTTTAAAAAAATCAGAGAAAAAATAAAAATTTGGCGGTTGGCAATGTTAATCATTTAATTTGTTCCAAGTAGATTTGTTTACATCAATTTTTGAATATGATATCTCTCAAATGGCCGCCTCTGGCGTTGATGACGTATTGTGCCCTTTTTGCTGCATTTTCCATCGTTTTTTGCCAACATTTCGGCCGGAATAGCGGCTATTTCTTCGCGAATGTTGTCCTTGAGCTCTTCTACGGTCCTGGGCTAGTTAACGTAAACTTTTAACTTCAAATATCCCCACAAGAAGTCAGGCGGCGTCAAATCGGTGGCCAGTCCAAATCACCACTTTTCGACATCAAACGGCCCGGAAACAAATTCTTCAGGAAATGGACTGTTATGCGACTTGTGTGTGGTGGAGCGCCGTCTTGTTGAAACCAGAACTGCCTCATACGCTTTCGACGAATATTTGGCATCACAAAATTGGTCATCATGTCGCGATAACGCTCCAGATTGATGGTAACAGCATGGCCATTTCATTTTGGAAGAAAAACGGCCCAATGACCGTTTTCGCACTAACGCCGCACCAAACTGTGACTTTTTCGTCATGAAGAGGCACTTCTTGAACCTCCTGAGGATTTTCAGTGGCGTATAAACGGCAATTTTGTTTATTTACGGTCCCATTCAATGTGAAATGGGCTTCACCGGACATGATAATTTTGGCCGTCATCTTCCATTTTCATTTTGGAAGAAAAACGGCCCAATGACCGTTTACGCACTAACGCCGCACTAAACTGTGACTTTTTCGTCATGAAGAGGCACTTCTTGAACCTCCTGAGGATTTTCAGTGGCGTATAAACGGCAATTTTGTTTATTTACGGTCCAATTCAATGTGAAATGGGCTTCACCGGACATGATCATTTTGGCCGTCATCTTCGGTCATTTCGATGACTCTTTGGGCTAATTCCAATCGACGAGGCTTGTCCGCAGGCAACATTCTTTGCTTCAATTGAATTTTGTACGGGAACAAATGCAAATCAATGCGAATAATGCGTTGTAAAGTGGATGTTCTTGGGGACCTCTCAACACTGGCTCGTACGGCAGTGATATTCTCGGCCGATCGCCTTGGTCGACTTTTATATTGCCTCTTCGGATTAGAAAGAGCCTTACCAGTCGAAAATTTTTCGTATAAACGCTTAATGGTGTTCTTAGAAGGCGTACTTCTCACTTTTTTAATGTTTTAAAAGCACGTTGAGTTTTCACAATTGACTTCTTCTATTGAAAGTAAATTTCAACTATTTCAGAGCGCTCGCTTGGCGTGTATTTGTTCATGGTAAAAATCTGCTGCGGTATGTCATTAAGCGATGTGACATCTCTGTCAAAAGTTATGGCGTTGCCAGATGGGTCCGTCGAATATGGGCAACCATCGTTCATTTAGGCCTCACGGTTTTTTCATAGAGGAGTCTATGCATATGGAAGTAAACCCTGTAACTTAGCAGTTCCCCATGTGTTGCCAACGTCACAAATCTTAGTAAACCTTGATAAAACCATGGTACAATTTAAAGGTAAGGTAGAGCTAACAGCAGATTACAATTTTTTTCTAAGTGTGTCTTCTAAGTGTTTCTTCATTGTGCGACTTCTGCCAATTTTGTGTATGTATTTATTGTTTTGAAAAATGAAAAAAAAATATTTTTACAACCAATAATTAAAGCTATTAACCAGTATAGCCAATTGAACAGTTAGGATCATATTTTTTGAGAGAAAATCCAGACTTTTTATTCATTTTTCGACTTTTCAGACTTTTTATTCATTTAAAAAAAATTGAGGAAAAATATGAAAAATGAAAACAATAATTTTGAATGAGTCTGACAGGAAGCTGGCATTGCCTCAGGGCTATATTTTTGTAGTTTTACGAAGCTGTTCTACCTCCATATTGTACCATGGATAAAACCAGTTAGTTCGTGCCACTGAGATTTGCATAACTTCATTGCTTCTGATCGCATTATAGTACCTACTGAGATGTAGAATTTCTATATACTAAATGGAATTACTTAAGAAACGTGATTATTTTAGCATATAGCCATTTCTCCACATTATGATGCAGAGATTTGCCTGAGGCATGCAAATTTAATTCAACAAAATTCAACATTTGAAGTGATTTACGTCGGTGACTTCAATACGCTTCAACTTAAATAAGATTTAGGCGAAAATAAAGTTGATTAATGCTACATTATTGGGTATGGATGTGTTTTGGACACTATATACGATCAATGTCTGCTTCAAATAAATAATATACAAAGCAATAAAGATAGTATTCATGACCTAGTCATTTTTTCATTTGCAAACGTTTCTCTTTGTAGGACTTCACAATTTGCTGAACCCAAAGAATAATATCTCCCAACTCTACTTCTAAATTAACAGCAACTAATAAGAAAACGGAATGTTGCCAAAACTAATTTTGATTCATTATCGAACACGAATTGGAATCAAGCAGGAAATTTAGATGTACTTGTACTATTATTGAAAACGTAAACTACTTTCCTTTGAATGTTCTTACTGAGGCTGAAGTGCCTGCTCCCCAGGTTTCGAAGGTGTTCTAATATTCAATGTATGGATACGAATTGTTCATACCACTGACCAATCTTTTGGTATTGCATTCAATTTTGCAATTCCCCAATAATTTTACATCACATTCATACTACCAGATTTTTATAATCGTACCATGAAGGTAGATCTCCAGAAAGTAGCCGAAGGTAAAAATTATTAAAAAGATTGATTAGTGGTTTGAACAATTCGCATCCACACAATGAATATTAGAAGGAACATCTTCTGAACCTGGGGAGCAGCAGTACTTCAAAGAAGTTAGAGCGCTGAACACTTCAGCCTCAGTAAGAACATTTAAAGAAAAATAGTTTAATTCTTCAATAATAGTACAATCAATACAATTATTTCATATATTTCAACCGAGAAAGCAGCTTCTTTTTTACCAAATTTTGAAGACTGGGACTGACCCTGAAAATACAATATTACAAGTGTTATAGAAGTACATCTAAATATCCTCCATGATTCCAATTCGTGTTCGATAATGAACGCAGGAATGGTTCAAGATTAGTTTCGGCAACATTTAGTTTTTTATTAATTGTTGTTAATTTAGAAGTAGAGTTTGTCTTGGGCGAACGTCACTTATTTCTGGTGAAGAAAGTTCCTTACTTCCATCCTTGGATAACAATAATGGTTTCTATTACGGGGAATGTTTGGCGAAGAAATGTAACAACGTAGTCAATGACATGAAACGTTTTACGCAAATACGAAAAGTTATACCAAAATGTCTTCAAAGGGCGACGAAAAGAACGACTAATGAATTAGGCCCGTGCCACCACAGGCTCGAGGAATACAATTCTGATGGCGACATTCCTCGAATTCCTAAATCTGATAGTTTATCTTCTAATTTGTCATGATACCAGTTTTGATTGCCAACATTTTCATATGTATGCCATACACAATTTGCAACGAATGTGTAAAAAATGGATCATAAACAAAAAAAAAAAAAAAAAAAAAAAAAAAAAACAAGTAAAAACACATTAAGTTCGGCCGGGCCAATTTTTTAATACCCTCCACCTTAGGGTAAAGGAAACATTAGAGCCCATTATGACCCACATATACCAATTTTTAGACATATTCATTGGAAAATGTGCCAAAAATCATCAAAATATCGAAAATCGGGAAATACGGCTATATGGGGCTATACAAAAAGGTGGACCTATACATACAGTGTTTCGCCAAAAGAGCTAGAACCCATTAAGACCAACAAAAACCAACTTCTAGACAAATCCGCGAAGAAATGTGTCACAAACAATTAAAATACCAAATATCGGGAGGTACCGTTAGATGGGGGCTATACGAAATCGTGGACCTATAATTGCAATGTTTCGCCAAAGGAGCTGGAACATATTATGACCAACAAAGACCAATTTTTAAATAAATCCGCGAAGAAATGTGGCAAAAACCATTACAATACGGAATATCGGGAGGTACCGTTATATGTACCAAAACATGGACCTATACATACAATGTTTCGCCACACGAACTAGTCCCATTATGATCTACAAATATCAATTTTTAGAAAAATCAGTGAAAAAATGTGGCAAAAACCATCAAAATACCGAATATC
Source organism: Musca domestica (assembly GCF_030504385.1). Classification (NCBI taxonomy): domain Eukaryota; kingdom Metazoa; phylum Arthropoda; class Insecta; order Diptera; family Muscidae; genus Musca; species Musca domestica. Next base: position 24,509 of record NW_026712420.1, read on the forward strand.
GGGAGGTACCGTTATATGGGGGCTATACCAAATCGTGGACCCATACATACTATGTTTCGCCACCGGAGCTGGAACCTATTAGACCAACTAATACCAATTTTTATTATTTGCATAATAAACCTGAAATCGGATTTAGGATATTTAGGAGCTATATCCAACTTTTAGCCCATCTCGATAAAATTTGGCAGAGGTATTTCTGAGCTCTGTAAGATATCTTGTACCAACTACCATTTTTGTCGAATGGATATAATGGATATGAAGCATATATATGGGTGCTTTAGCTATATCTGAAGCGATTTTCTCCAAATTTAATGTACATGCTCCTAGACTGAATTCTGTTGGATGTGCCGAAATACATGTATGACAGCCAACCTTGGCTGTAATTTTTGAACTTTTATTTCTTTTTATAGCAAACTATTACTTTCCCTTTCGAGGCGAGCATAATGATCCGAAATTTGCAGATCATTAAGCTCGTCTCAAAAGAGAAACAAACACATAAATCATAAACATATGATCTTCGCCTTAACAAGGCAAAACTCAAAAATAATTACTTTCCCTTTAGTTTGTGTTTCACCGCCATGGAATGTATATTGTTGTATCAACATTTGGCCAAGTAGTATTGTTGGAAAACAACACTATAACTCGTGTGATCATTTCACAGCGGACTTCAGAATGTCAGCTACCTTATATGCTGACGGAAATGACTGAAATGAATGACAATAATATTAAAGTCAAAACACCGGAATGTTATGTATTGGTCAATCTAGCATGTTTGACAATACAGGGTTGCACATATTCGACGGACCCAGGTTTTTTTAAAAAAATCAGAGAAAAATAAAAATTTGGCGGTTGGCAATGTTAATCATTTAATTTGTTCCAAGTAGATTTGTTTACATCAATTTTTGAATATGATATCTCTCAAATGGCCGCCTCTGGCGTTGATGACGTATTGTGCCCTTTTTGCTGCATTTTCCATCGTTTTTGCCAACATTTCGGCCGGAATAGCGGCTATTTCTTCACGATTGTTGGCATCACAAAATTGGTCATCATGTCGCGATAACGCTCCTGATTGATGGTAACAGCATGGCCATTTTCATTTTGGAAGAAAAACGGCCCAATGACCGTTTACGCACTAACGCCGCACTAAACTGCGACTTTTTCGTCATGAAGAGGCACTTCTTGAACCTCCTGAGGATTTTCAGTGGCGTATAAACGGCAATTTTGTTTATTTACGGTCCTATTCAATGTGAAATGGGCTTCACCGGACATGATCATTTTGGCCGTCATCTTCGGTCATTTCGATGACTCTTTGGGCTAATTCCAATCGACGAGGCTTGTCCGCAGGCAACATTCTTTGCGTCAATTGAATTTTGTACGGGAACAAATGCAAATCAATGCGAATAATGCGTTGTAAAGTGGATGTTCTTGGGGACCTCTCAACACTGGCTCGTACGGCAGTGATATTCTCGGCCGATCGCCTTGGTCGACTTTTATATTGCCTCTTCGGATTAGAAAGAGCCTTACCAGTCGAAAATTTTTCGTATAAACGCTTAATGGTGTTCTTAGAAGGCGTATTTCTCACTTTTTTAATGTTTTAAAAGCACGTTGAGTTTTCACAATTGACTTCTTCTATTGAAAGTAAATTTCAACTATTTCAGAGCGCTCGCTTGGCGTGTATATGTTCATGGTAAAAATCTGCTGCGGTATGTCATTAAGCGATGTGACATCTCTGTCAAAAGTTATGGCGTTGCCAGATGGGTCCGTCGAATATGGGCAACCATCGTTCATTTAGGCCTCACGGTTTTTTCATAGAGGAGTCTGTGCATATGGAAGTAAACCCTGTAAACTTAGCAGTTCCCCATGTGTTGCCAACGTCACAAATCTTAGTAAACCTTGACAAAACCATGGTACAATTTAAAGGTAAGGTAGAGCTAACAGCAGATTACAATTTTTTCTAAGTGTGTCTTCTAAGTGTTTCTTCATTGTGCGACTTCTGCCAATTTTGTGTATGTATTTATTGTTTTGAAAAATGAAAAAAATTATTTTTACAACCAATAATTAAAGCTATTAACCAGTATAGCCAATTGAACAGTTAGGATCATATTTTTTGAGAGAAAATCCAGACTTTTTATTCATTTTTCGACTTTTCAGACTTTTTATTCAATTAAAAAAAATTGAGGAAAAATATGAAAAATGAAAACAATAATTTTGAATGAGTCTGACAGGAAGCAGGCATTGCCTCAGGGCTATATTTTTGTAGTTTTACGAAGCTGTTCTACCTTCATATTGTACCATGGATAAAACCAGTTAGTTGGTGCCACTGAGATTTGAATAACTTCATTGCTTCTGATCGCATTATAGTACCTACTGAGATGTAGAATTTCTATATACTAAATGGAATTACTTAAGAAACGTGATTATTTTAGCATATAGCCATTTCTCCACATTATGATGCAGAGATTTGCCTGAGGCATGCAAATTTAATTCAACAAAATTCAACATTTGAAGTGATTTACGTCGGTGACTTCAATACGTTTCAACTTAAATAAGATTTAGGCGAAAATAAAGTTGATTAATGCTACATTATTGGGTATGGATGTGTTATGGACACTATATACGATCAATGTCTGCTTCAAATAAATAATATACAAAGCAATAAAGATAGTATTCATGACCTAGTCATTTTTTCATTTGCAAACGTTTCTCTTTGTAGGACTTCACAATTTGCTGAACCCAAAGAATAATATCTCCCAACTCTACTTCTAAATTAACAGCAACTAATAAGAAAACGGAATGTTGCCAAAACTAATTTTGATTCATTATCGAACACGAATTGGAATCAAGCAGGAAATTTAGATGTACTTGTACTATTATTGAAAAAGTAAACTACTTCCCTTTAAATGTTCTTTCGAAGGTGTTTCGAAGGTGTTCTAATATTCAATGTATTGATACGAATTGTTCAAACCATTGACCAATCGTTTTAATAATTTTTACCGTGAGGCTACTTTCTGTAGATCCGGCTTCATGGTACCATTATAAAAATCTGGTAGTATGAATGTGATGTAAAATTATAAGGGAATTGCAAAACTGAGTGCAATCCCAAAACACTTCGAACTTAAAGTTTCGTGTAGAATAACTCATTTTGCTTCACACACCATATCAATATGGTTTTGTGAAATTAAATAATAGGTTTAATAATACCGTGAGATGAAATATATAACAACCTGTATCTCCTTGACAGAACCTATATTTCTATGCCAAAACCTATACATGTAATCAAGAATTTATTGCTGTGTCTTCAGTTGTAGATGCAAGTAGATATATAGTAAGTCACATAGATATACAGTTGGTCACATATTACTTTACACAAGAATCATAGTTTTGAATTTGTTTTTTAATTTTACTTATTAATTGTTTGGCTTAAGGTCACTAAAAACTATGTTTTTTTTTTGAATTTTTCCTTTTTATTTCCTTTTTAATTCATCCGATACTTCGATTTACTCCGGAAATCATCTTCAGGGTCATGGCAGAAGAATACAGGTAGATGCATCAACGCTTGAGAGCAGTTATATGTCAAAAAAATCATTCGGAGGTTATTATAATCCGTCTTTTCCAACAATTTTTGCAAATTTATATAATTTTTCATTTAAAATTTTCAATTCCAAAATTGGTTTGACAGTTCATTGTCCCAGCAGCTGTGTCGACGCGTCTACCTATATTCTTCTACCATGTTCAACGTTTTGTTTTGCAAAAAAAAAAAAAAAAAACACAAATTACAAACTGATTTTAACAATATATAACACAATAAATAACATACATTTTTAAAGTAAAAGCTCGTCTATTTAGTTTAAATGTCACTATCTTTCGTCGGTGTTTATGAACTAGGCTTCTGTAAATGTGAGCACAATGGTCTGTATCGGTTTTGTAATTAATTCGTTTGTCATTTGGTAAACTTATAATATGTAACATTTCTAATGTAAATCGTCTTTTGTAATTATTTTCTTATGCTAATATGTCGACGGCTTTAAGGTTGGGACATAACTGTCAATTTGCAATGGGCAGCTAAAGCAGTCTTCTGTTCGAGAGGATTGTCACTTTTTTCATCCGATTTTATGTCCGGAAAGTCTAGTTTTTAATTTCGTATTTGTCGTGCTGACATATGCCTTTTGGCATACGTCAGCGTCGTCCCCATTACATTTTATCCTATAAAATAGATTTCACTTGTCCTGTACCAAAACATGGACCTATACATACAATGTTTCGCCACATGAACTAGGTCCCATTATGGTCTACAAATGTAAATTTTTAGACAAATCAGTGAAAAAATGTGGCAAAAACCATCAAAATACCGAATATCGGGAGGTACCGTTATATGGGGGCTATATACCAAATCGTGGACCCATACATGCTATGTTTCGCCACCGGAGCTGGACTAACTAATACCAATTTTTATTATTTGCATAAAAACACTGAAATCGGATTAAGGATATTTAGGAGCTATATCCAACTTTTAGCCCATCTCGATAAAATTTGGCAAAGGTATTTCTGAGCTCTATAAGATATCTTGTACAAACTACATTTTTTTCGAATGGATATTACGAATTTGAGGGAGTTAAACACCAAATCGGATGAAGCATATATATGCGTGCTTTAGCTATATCTGAAGCGATTTTTTCCAAATTTAATGTACTTGCTTCTAGACTGAATTCGGTTGGATGTGCCGAAATACATGTATGACAGCCAACCTTGGCTGTAATTTTTGAACATTTATTTCTTTTTATAGCAAACTTATTACTTTCCCTTTCAAGGCGAGCTTAATGATCTGAAATTTGCAGATCATTAAGCTCGTCTCGAAAGAGAAACAAACACATAAATCATAAACATATGATCTTCGCCTTAACAAGGCAAAACTCAAAAATAATTACTTTCCCTTCAGTTTGTGTTTCACCGCCATGGAATGTATATTGTTGTTTCAACATTTTGCCAAGTAGTATTGTTGGAAAACAACACTATAACTCGTGTGATCATTTCAGCTACCTTATATGCTGACGGAAATGATTGAAATGAATGACAATAATATTAAATTCAAAACTCCGGAATGTTATGTATTGGTCAATCTAGCATGTTTGACAATACAATGTAGTCCATATTTGACGGACCCATGTTTTTTTTTTAAATCAGAGAAAAAAAATAAAAATTTGGCGGTTGGCAATGTAAATCATTTAATTTGTTCCAAGTAGATTTGTTTACATCAAAATTTTGAATATTATTCAGTCCAAATAATAACTTTTCGACATCAAACGGCCCGGAAACAAATTCTTCAGAAAATGGATTGTTATGCGACTTGTGTGCGGTGGAGCGCCTTCTTGTTAAAACCAGAACTGCCTCATACGCTTTCGACAAAAAATTGGCCTCACAAAATTACCAGTCGAAAATTTTTCGTATAAACGCTAAATGGTGTTCTTAGAAGGCGCACTTCTCACTTTTTTTAATGTTTTGAAAGCACGTTGAGTTTTCACAATTGACTTCTTCTGTTGACAGTAAATTTCAACTATTTCAGAGCGCTCGCGTGGCGTGTATTGCGTGTATATTCATGGTAAAAATCTGCTTGGACTGACGCTTCAAACGCGGTATGTGATTAAGCGATGTGACATCTCTGTCAAAAGTTACGGCGTTGCCAGATGGGTCCGTCGAATATGGGCAACCCTGTACATTATATCGTTCATTTAGGCCTCACGTTTTTCATAAAGGAGTCTGTGCATGTGGAAGTAAACCATGTAAACTTAGCAGTTCCCCATGTGTTGCCAACGTCAAAAAACTTAGTAAATCATTGTCCTTACTTTATAGACCTTAATACTAAGTTTTAACACATTTCTTGTTTCCACGAAAACCTTGATAAAACCAAGTAGTTGGTGCCACTGAGATTTGCATAACTTCATTGCTTCTGATCGCATTATAGTAACTACTGAGATGTAGAATTTCTATATACTAAATGGAATTACTTAAGAAACGTGAATATTTTAGCATACAGCCATTTCTACACATTATGATGCAGAGATTTGCCTGGGGCATGTAAATTTAATTCAATAAAATTCAACATTTGAAGTAATTTACATCGGTGACTTTAATACGCCTCAACTTAAATAGGATTTAGGCAAAAATAAAGTTGATTAATGCTACATTATTGGGTATGGATGTGTTTTGGACACTATATACGATCAATGTCTGCTTCAAATAAATAATATACAAAGCAATAAAGATAGTATTCTTGACCTAGTCATTTTTTCATTTGTAAACGTTTCTTTGTGTAGGACTTCACAATTTCTTGAACCCAAAGAATAATATCTCCCAACTCTACTTCTAAATTAACAATAAGACAATTAATAAGGAAATTTAGATGTACTTGTACTATTATTGAAAAAGTAAACTACTTTCCTTTAAATGTTCTAACTGAGGCTGAAGTACCAGCTCCCCAGGTTTCGAAGGCGTTCTAATATTCAATGTATGAATACGAATTGTTCAAACCACTGGCCAACCTTTTAATAATTTTTACCTTGAGGCTACTTTCTGCAGATCCATTATAAAAATCTGGTAGTATGAATGTGATGTAAAATTATAAGGGAATTGCGAAATTGAGTGCTATCCCAAAACACTTCGAGCTTAAAGTTTCGCGTAGAATAACTCATTTTGCTTCACACACCATATCAAAATGGTTTTGTCAAATTAAATAATAGGTTTAATAATACCGTGAGATGAAATATATAACAACCTGTATCTCCTTGACAGAACCTATATTTCTATGCCAAAACCTATACATGTAATCAAGACTTTATTGCTGTGTCTTCAGTTGTAGATGCAAGTAGATATATAGTAAGTCACATAGATATACAGTTATTCACATATTACTTTACACAAGAATCATAGTTTTGAATTTGTTTTTAATTTTACTTATTTGTTAATTGTTTGGCTTAAGGTCATTAAAAACTATGTTTTTTTTTGAATTTTTCCTTTTATTTCCTTTTTAATTCATCCGATACTTCGATTTACTCCGGAAATCATCTTCAGGGTCATGGCAGAAGAATACAGGTAGATGCATCAACGCTTGAGAGCAGTTATATGTCAAAAAAATTTAAATGTTTTTTCAAATAAAAGTATATTTTTATATGTTTTCTTATACGACATCATTCGGAGGTTATTATTATCCGAGTTTTTCAACAATTTTTGCAAATTTCTTTAATTTTTCATTCAACATTTTCAATTCCAAAATTGGTTTGACAGTTCATTGTCCTAGCAGCTGTGTCGACGCGTCTACCTATATTGTTCTACCATGTTCAGGGTTTTGTTTTGCAAAAAAAAAAAAAAAACACAAATTACAAACTGATTTTAACAATATATAACACAATAAATAACATACATTTTTAAAGTAAAAGCTCGTCTATTTAGTTTAAATGTCACTATCTTTCGTCGGTGTTTATGAACTAGGCTTCTGTAAATGTGAGCACAATGGTCTGTATCGGTTTTGTAATTAATTCGTTTGTCATTTGGTAAACTTATAATATGTAACATTTCTAATGTAAATCGTCTTTTGTAATTATTTTCTTATGCTAATATGTCGACGGATTTAAGGTTGGGAAATAACTGTCAATTTGCAATGGGCAGCTAGAGCAGTCTTCTGTTCAAGAGGCTTGTCACTTTTTTCATCCGATTTTATGTCCGGAAAGTCTAGTTTTTAATTTCGTATTTGTCGTGCCGACATATACCTTTTGGCATACGTCAGCGTCGTCCCCATAACATGTTATCTTATAAAATACATTGCACTTGTCCTGTACCAAACCATGGACCTATACATACAATGTTTCGCCACATGAACGGTGTCATTCTAATCTAGTAAATTTTAGACAAATCAGTGAAAAAATGTGGCAAAAATCATCAAAATACCGAATATCGGGAGGTACCGTTATATGGGGGCTATATACCAAATCGTGGACCCATTCATGCTATGTTTCGCCACCGGAGCTGAACCAACTAATACCAATTTTTATTATTTGCATAAAAAAACTGACATCGGATTAAGGATATTTAGGAGCTATATCCAACTTTTAGCCCATCTCGATAAAATTTGGCAAAGGTATTTCTGAGCTCTATAAGATATCTTGTACAAACTATCATTTTTGTCGAATAGATATTACGAATTTTAGGGAGTTAAACACCAAATCGGATGAAACATATATATGCGTGCTTTAGCTATATCTGAAGCGATTTTTTCCAAATTTAATGTACTTGCTTCTAGACTGAATTCGGTTGGATGTGCCGAAATACATGTATGACAGCCAACCTTGGCTGTAATTTTTTAACTTTTATTTCTTTTTATAGCAAACTTATTACTTTCCCTTTCGAGGCGAGCTTAATGATCTGAAATTTGCAGATCATTAAGCTCGTCTCGAAAGAGAAACAAGCACATAAATCATAAACATATGATCTTCGCCTTAACAAGGCAAAACTCAAAAATAATTAATTTCCCTTTAGTTTGTGTTTCAGCGCCATGGAATGTATATTGTTGTTTCAACATTTTGCCAAGTAGTATTGTTGGAAAACAACACTATAACTCGTGTGATCATTTCAGCTACCTTATATGCTGACGGAAATGATTGAAATGAATGACAATACTATTAAATTCAAAACTCCGGAATGTTATGTATTGGTCAATCTAGCATGTTTGACAAAACAAGGTTGTCCATATTTGACGGACCCATGTTTTTTTTTTAAAAAATCAGAGAAAAAAATAAAAATTTGGCGGTTGGCAATGTAAATCATTTAATTTGTTCCAAGTAGATTTGTTTACATCAAAATTTTGAATATTATTCAGTCCAAATAACAACTTTTCGACATCAAACGTGCCTTGTCTATTAATAGAACAGTGTGTAAACAAACGTTGTTTTTATAAAAACAACAATAAAGGGGTAAAGCCTGACCATTTTGCAACAACAAAATACTACGGTATCCCGAACAAAAAAGCCACACTGTTCTAAAATGTAAATTATTTAAATATATTGACACGAAATGATGTTTTTTAGGAAGTAGAAGTGGAAACTTTGTATCATGTGGCAATTGTGCATTTAACAGTCTTCCACCTACTCTAAGCAGAGAAAATGTCCGCTTACATTCAGTAAAATCGTGGATAAATGGTGTCAACTTCTGGATATTGGATTTTAAGCATATTGACTTTTTTATTTGAGAAATCTCTTCTAAGAAACTCTCTTTTTGAACTGCCTCTACTAATTTAAGAAAAGACCAATTCAATTCTTGAGCTGTAAGGCAGATAGATTTGGATATCTTTTGTTTCTTAACTCGATCGACAAACCGGAAAACATATGAAACCACTCTGAGAAGTTTTTTATATGAAGAATGGTCATTTATTAATTTCAAAAGAGTGTTCTCAGAACATTCCTTATCTGTCTTACTATTTGAGGTCAGTAATACTTTGGATTTTCTTGTTTCCAATAATTTTTCCTCCTCAGTCAACTCGAAATGCTTGTTGACTGGCCATATAGACATATCGTCTAACAAAAATTTTGGTCCTTCAAACCATATCGATGATTTAATTTCATCTACACTGCATCCTCTCAACACAATGTCGGCTGGATTCTGTTTAGTTGGCACATGACGCCAAATACATTTTTCTGACCATTCTTGAATTTCTGCGACTCGATTGACAAATGTGGCCAGAGAAGAAGGATGGGTTTTTAACCAGTATAGTGTAATTTCAGAATCAGACCAAAAGTGTATTTTTTCAACATCAAAATTCATCATTGGTTTAATTCGTTACCACATATTTGCCATGAGATGTGCTGCTGAGAGCTCCAACCTCGGAAGAGATATAGTTTTGAGGGGAGCTACTTTAGGTTTAGCTGTTAGCAGCCTGCAAGATACTCCATTAGAGTCCTGCGGACGAATATAGAAACAACATCCATAGGCACGCATCGATGCATCTGAGAACCCATGAATTTGAATTCTAGATGAAATATTGGTGTTAACGAACCTTGGTATTTGAATCGTATCCAACTTCGAAAGATTGAATTTGAAATCTTCCCAGACTGAACTCAAACGCATGGGAATAGATTCATCCCAGTCTAATTTATTAATCCAAAGTTCTTGCAATAACATTTTGGCTTTGGTTATTATTGGACACAAAAGGCCGAGGGGATCAAACAAACGTGAAGATATTGACAAATTGTGTCTTTTAGTAGCTTTCAGATCTTGAAAGCCTCCCTCTATGTAAATTTTGAAAATATCATTTCTTGGAGCCCAATGAATTCCCAATGCCCTTGCAGTCTCGGAATCCGAGTGTAACAACTTTTCATCACAAGTTGTCTCATTAAAATCTGGATGATTAGAAAACCATTTTGTGAGATTTAATACCGCTGAACTGAGAATAGTAGTGACTTCATCTCGAATTGTGAGAAGACTATTCAAATCAGCAGAACCAGTCAACAAATCATCCACATAGAAGTTGTTGCTTATAACTTTGGCACCAATAGGCAAAGTCTCTTTGGACAAATCGCTCAAATAGTTTAAGCAACGAATTGATAGAAATGGAGCGGACGAAGTACCATAAGTGACCGTATTCAATCTGAAAATTTGCAGCGGATCACTTTCGTTTTGTCTCCAAAGGATCAAATGAAAATCTCTATCTTTTTCGTCGATTAAAACTTGACGATACATTTTCTCAATATCTGCAGTAATTTCGTATTTGTGTAAGCGGAATCGAAGTAACGTTGAGTACAACTCTTCTTGAATAGTTGGACCTACCTATCTTGAATAGTTGGACCAGAAGATTCTTCTGCTGATATGTGCTGATATCTTTATTTAAAGCAGTTTCGCAATCAGACCATAATGGGAGCTTCTCGAAACCAAGCTGTTCTTCCCATTTGGATTTAGTGATACACACTTATTATTAGTGAAAGGTAATGAACTAGTTTTTTAAAAATAAACTCTCGCTTTTATCAAAATATATACAATGTCAGCTTTATTGCCAATTTAATTATTATTTTAATTAAATTGTTTGGTTTACAAATGTAAACAATCAAATTTCAATATTTTAGAAATTTTATAAAGAATTGCGTCGTCTATAGCACCCTTAATATTGCCGTGTTTCGAAAACTATCGATAACACTGTTTACCAAATGGAGTAACCGAATACAAGTAGTCAATTACTCACGAAGTGTTTGGCACTAGTAGAAACTAATCAAAACAAAGAAAATGAAGTGAAAAAAGATAAAATTAAACAAATAAATTTAATAAATTAAAAATATATGTAAATTTGCCGAATTGTAATATTTTGTTTACAATTAGTTTCACTCGCGAATGTATAATAAAATTTGTTTTCGCGGATTAGTGTGGTGCTATGAATATACAATAACAACAAGTGAAATGGCTGAAAAAGCAAAAACGGAATAAGAAAAGGCAAACTTAATTTATATGTAATAATTAAGTTTCTGTTATCTTGCCGCGAAATCAAGCCAAAACGATTCACAAAATATATACCAATTGAAATATCAAGCGTATATGGATAATTTGTGTGAATTTTGATAAAATAAAATTTGTTTAACAAATTCTCTAACACTGAGTAATTTACAGGATAGGATTCACACAAATTATGTCCAACGCTGTTACCTGTGAATCAGAATCAATCTCCTGATTGTTGTGTTTGCTCCTGCATAGGCGACAATCGCAGCGACGGGACATCTGGATTTGATGACAGCAGCAGGTTTTTTGATGAGGAGAGTTTATTTTGTTTATTTAATTAATTGTTTTTTAATATTGTCTTCTTCTTCTTCCTTGTAGTATTTTAACAAGGCTGCTTTGCACAAAATTAACAAAACACACCGACACTTTATACTCCCGGGTTTCGGCACCAAAATGTTCAACTTTATTTTAAGGGAATTATTACATTTTTAATTATAAAATTAATTTATTAATAAAAACAATTATTTGAGCTTGAGGTCAAATAATTGTTTTTATTAACTATCCAAAAGGTCGAAAAACCAGAGAAAAAAAATTAATTTATTTATAATTTTTAAATATTGTTATTTTTTATGGACGGCGAGAAGAAAGACGCGTATCGTTGGCGGTATAATTCACAACAATGACTTTTTTATTACTCTTACTCATTATCCTATTCTTCTACATCTAACTTAATTGTAAATTTACATACTATTTAAATACTATTTTTTACAACTAAAGAATTCATATTATTAATTAATTCAAATTCAAAAATAAATAATCATAAAAAACAAACAAATTGAAATAACAATTACAATTAACAAAATTCAATTTGAATCAATAAAACTGCTCCAACAGGCTTCACCGGACATGATAATTTTGGCCGTCATCTTCGGTCATTTCGATGACTCTTTGGGCCAATTCCAATCGACGAGGCTTGTCCGCAGGCAACGTTCTTTGCGTCAATTGAATTTTGTACGGGAACAAATGCAAATCAATGCGAATAATTCGTTGGCGCACTTCTCACTTTTTTTTAATATTCTAAAAGCACGTTGAGTTTTCACAATTGACTTCTTATGTTGAAAGTAAATTTCAACTATTTCAGAGCGCTCGCGTGTCTTGTATTGGTTCATGGTAAAAATCTGCTTGGACTGACGCTTCAAACGCGGTATGTCATTAAGCGATGTGACATCTCTGTCAAAAGTTATGGCGTTGCCAGATGGGTCCGTCTAATATGGGCAACCCTGTACATTATATCGTTCATTTAGGCCTCACGGTTTTTCATAGAGGAGTCTGTGCATATGGAAGTAAATCCTGTAAACTTAGCAGTTCCCCATGTTTTGCCAACGTCAAGAAACTTAGTAAATCATTGTCCTTACTTTATAGACCTTAATACTAAGTTTTAACACATTTCTTGTTTCCTCGAAAACCTTGATAAAACCAGGTAGTTGGTGCCACTTTGCATAACTTCATTGCTTCTGATCGCATTATAGTACCTACTGAGATGTAAAATTTCTATATACTAAATGTTATTACTTAAGAAACGTGATTATTTTAGCATACAGCCATTTCTCCACATTATGATGCAGAGATTTGCCTGAGGCATGCACATTTAATTCAACAAATTTCAACATTTGAAGTGATTTACGTCGGTGACTTCAATACGCCTCAACTTAAATAGGACTTAGGCGAAAATAAAGTTGATTAATGCTACATTATTGGGTATGGATGTGTTTTGGACACAATATAAACTATCAATGTCTGCTTCAAATAAATAATATAAAAGGAATAAAGATAGTATTCATGACCTAGTCATTTTTTCATTTGGAAACGCTTCTCTGTGTAGGACTTCACAATTCGCTGAACCCAAGAATAATATCTCCCAACTCTACTTCTAAATTAACAGCAACTAATAAGAAAACGGAATGTTGCCAAAACTAATTTTGATTCATTATCGAACACGAATTGGAATCAAGCAGGAAATTTAGATGTACTTGTACTATTATTGAAAAAGTAAACTACTTCCCTTTAAATGTTCTTTCGAAGGTGTTTCGAAGGTGTTCTAATATTCAATGTATGGATACGAATTGTTCAAACCATTGACCAATCGTTTTAATAATTTTTACCTTGAGGCTACTTTCTGCAGATCCAGCTTCATGGTACCATTACAAAAATCTGGTTTATGAATGTGATGTAAAATTATAAGGGAATTGCAAAATTGAGTGCAATCCCAAAACTTAAGTTGAGCTTAAAGTTTCGCGTAGAATAACTCATTTTGCTTTACACACCATATCAATATGGTTTTGTCAAATTAAATAATAGGTTTAATAACACCGTGAGAAGAAATATATAACAACCTGTATCTCCTTGACAGAACCTATATTTCTATGCCAAAACCTATACATGTAATCAAGAATTTATTACTGTGTCTTCAGTTGTAGATGCAAGTAGCTGCCAGATATACAGTAAGTCACATATTACTTTACACAAGAATCATAGTTTTGAATTTGTTTTTTAATTTTACTTATTAATTGTTTGGCTTAAGGTCATTAAAAACTATGTTTTTTATTTTTGAATTGTTCCTTTTTATTTCCTCTATTTCTTTTTTTATTCATCCAATACTTCGATTTACTCCGGAAGTCATCTTCAGGGATTTGTTTTACAAAAAAAAAAAAAAACATAAATTACAAGCTGATTTTAACAATATATAACACAATAAATAACATACATTTTTAAAGTAAAAGCTCGTCTATTTAGTTTAAATGTCACTATCTTTCGTCGGTGTTTATGAACTAGGCTTCTGTAAATGTGAACAAGAAATTTTGATGTACTTGTACTATTATTGAAAAAGTAAACTACTTCCCTTTTAAATGTTCTTTCGAAGGTGTTTCGAAGGTGTTCTAATATTCAATGTATGGATACGAATTGTTCAAACCATTGAACAATCTTTTTAATAATTTTTACCTTGAGGCTAGTTTCTGCAGATCCAGCTTCATGGTACCATTATAAAAATCTGGTAGTATGAATGTGATGTAAAATTATAAGGGAAGTTAAAATTGAGTGCAATCCCAAAACACTTCGAGCTTAAAGTTTCGCGTAGAATAACTCATTTGCTTCACACACCACATCAATATGGTTTTGTCAAATTAAATAATAGGTTTAATAATACCGTGAGATGAAATATATAACAACCTGTATCTCCTTGACAGAACCTATATTTCTATGCCACAGCCTATACATGTAATCAAGAATTTATTGCTGTGTCTTCAGATGTAGATGCAAGTAGCTGCCAGATATACAGTAAGTCACATATTACTTTACACAAGAATCATAGTTTTGAATTTGTTTTTTTAATTTTATTTATTTGGTTAATTGTTTGGCTTAATTTGATTGATTTTTTCCTTTTATTTCCTTTATTTCTTTTTTTATTCATCCAATACTTCGATTTACTCCGGAAATCACTTTCAGGGTTTTGTTTTGCAAAAAAAAAAAAAAACACAAATTACAAACTGATTTTAACAATATATAACACAATAAATAACATACATTTTTAAAGTAAAAGCTCGTCTAGTTAGTTTAAATGTCACTATCTATCGTCGGTGTTTATGAACTAGGCTTCTGTAAATGTGAGCACAATGGTCTGTATCGGTTTTGTAATTAATTCGTTTGTATTTGGTAAACTTATAATATGTAACATTTCTAATGTAAATCGTCTTTTGTAATTATTTTCTTGTGCTAATATGTCGACGGCTTTAAGGTTGGGACATGACTGTCAATTTGCAATGGACAGCTAGAGCAGTCTTATGTTCGAGAGGCTTGTCACTTTTTTCATCCGATTTTATGTCCGGAATGTCGAGTTTTTAATTTCGTCTTTGTCGTGCCGACGTATGCCTTTTGGCACATCCTATAAAATACATTGCACTTGTCCTGTACCAAAACATGGATCTATACATACAATTTTTCGCCACATGAACTAGGTCCCATTATGATCTACAAATACCAATTTTTACACAAATCAGTGAAAAAATATGGCAAAAAACATCAAAATACCGAATATCGGGAGGTACCGTTATATGGAGGCTATACCAAATCGTGGACCCATACATGCTATGTTTCGCCTGAAATTTGCAGATCTTTAAGCTCGTCTCGAAAGAGAAACAAACACATAAATCATAAACATATGATCTTCGCCTTAACAAGGCAAAACTCAAAAATAATTACTTTCCCTTTAGTTTGTGTTTCACCGCCATGGAATGTATATTGTTGTTTCAACATTTGGCCAAGTAGTATTGTTGGAAAACAACACTATAACTCGTGTGATCATTTCAGCTACCTTACATGACTGAAATGAATGACAATAATATTAAAGTCAAAACACCGGAATGTTATGTATTGGTAAATCTAGCATGTTTGACAATATAGGGTTGCCCATATTTGACGGACCCATGTTTTTTTTAAAAAAATCAGAGAAAAAAATAAAAATTTGGAGTTTGGCAATGTTAATCATTTAATTTGTTCCAAGTAGATTTGTTTACATCAGTTGAATGAAAATTGAATTTGAATATGATATCTCTCAAATGGCCTACTCTGGCGTTGATGACGTATTGTGCCCTTTTTGCTGCATTTTCCATCGTTTTTGCCAACATTTCGGCCGGAAATAGCGGCTATTTCTTCACGAATGTTGTCCTTGAGCTCTTCTACGGTCCTTGGCTTGTTAACGTAAACCTTTGACTTCAAATATCCCCACAAGAAGAAGTCAGGCGGCGTCAAATCGGGCAAACGCTGTGGCCAGTCCAAATCACCACTTTTCGACATCAAACGGCCCGGAAACAAATTCTTCAGAAAATGGATTGTTATGTGACTTGTGTGCGGTGGAGCGCCGTCTTGTTGAAACCAGAACTGCCTCATACGCTTTCGACGAATATTTGGCATCACAAAATTGGTCATCATGTCGCGATAACGCTCCAGATTGATGGTAACAGCATGGCCATTTTCATTTTGGAAGAAAAACGGCCCAATGACCGTTTTCGCACTAACGCCGCACCAAACTGTGACTTTTTTCGTCATGAAGAGGCACTTCTTGAATCTCCTGAGGATTTTCAGTGGCGTATAAACGGCAATTTTGCTTATTTACGGTCCAATTCAATGTGAAATGGACTTCACCGGACATGATAATTTTGGCCGTCATCTTCGGTCATTTCGATGACTCTTTGGGCCAATTCCGATCGACGAGGCTTGTCCGCAGGCAACGTTCTTTGCGTCAATTGAATTTTGTACGGGAACAAATGCAAATCAATGCGAATAATTCGTTGGCGCACTTCTCACTTTTTTTAATGTTTAAAAGCACGTTGAGTTTTCACAATTGACTTCTTCTGTTGAAAGTAAATTTCAACTATTTCAGAGCGCTCGCGTGTCTTGTATTGGTTCATGGTAAAAATCTGCTTGGACTGACGCTTCAAACGCGATGTGACATCTCTGTCAAAAGTTATGGCGTTGCCAGATGGGTCCGTCTAATATGGGCAACCCTGTACATTATATCGTTCATTTAGGCCTCACGGTTTTTTCATAGAGAAGTCTGTGCATATGGAAGTAAATCCTGTAAACTTAGCAGTTCCCCATTTTTTGCCAACGTCAAAAAACTTAGTAAATCATTGTCCTTACTTTATAGACCTTAATACTAAGTTTTAACACATTTCTTGTTTCCACGAAAGCCTTGATAAAACCAGGTAGTTGGTGCCACTTTGCATAACTTCATTGCTTCTGATCGCATTATAGTACCTACTGAGATGTAGAATTTCTATACACTAAATGTAATTACTTAAGAAACGTGATTATTTTAGCATACAGCCATTTCTCCACATTATGATGCAGAGATTTGCCTGAGTCATGCACATTTAATTCAACAAATTTCAACATTTGAAGTGATTTACGTCGGTGACTTCAATACGCCTCAACTTAAATAGGACTTAGGCGAAAATAAAGTTGATTAATGCTACATTATTGGGTATGGATGTGTTTTGGACACTATATACGATCAATGTCTGCTTCAAATAAATAATATACAAGCAATAAAGATAGTATTCATGACCTAGTCATTTTTTCATTTGGAAACGTTTCTCTGTGTAGGACTTCACAATTTGCTGAACCCAAAGAATAATATCTCCCAACTCTACTTCTAAATTAACAGCAACTAATAAGAAAACGGAATGTTGCCAAAACTAATTTTGATTCATTATCGAACACGAGTTGGAATCAAGCAGGAAATTTAGATGTACTTGTACTATTATTGAAAAAGTAAACTACTTCCCTTTAAATGTTCTTCCGAAGGTGTTTCGAAGGTGTTCTAATATTCAATGTATGGATACGAATTGTTCAAACCATTGACCAATCGTTTTAATAATTTTTACCTTGAGGCTACTTTCTGCAGATCCAGCTTCATGGTACCATTACAAAAAACTGGTAGTATGAATGTGATGTAAAATTATAAGGGAATTGCAAAATTGAGTGCAATCCCAAAACACTTCGAGCTTAAAGTTTCGCGTAGAAAAACTCATTTTGCTTCACACACCATATCAGTATGGTTTTGTCAAATTAAATAATAGGTTTAATAATACCGTGAGATGAAATATATAACAACCTGTATCTCCTTGACAGAACCTATATTTCTATGCCACAGCCTATACATGTAATCAAGAATTTATTGCTGTGTCTTCAGTTGTAGATGCAAGTAGCTGCCAGATATACAGTTAGTCACATATTACTTTACACAAGAATCATAGTTTTGAATTTGTTTTTTAATTTTACTTTTTTGGTTAATTGTTTGGCTTAAGGTCATTAAAAACTAGCTCGTCTATTTAGTTTAAATGTCACTATCTTTCGTCGGAGTTTATGAACTAGGCTTCTGTAAATGTGAGCACAATAGTCTGTATCGGTTTTGTATTTAATTCGTTTGTCATTTGGTAAACTTATAATATGTAACATTTCTAATGTAAATCGTCTTTTGTAATTATTTTCTTATGCTAATATGTCGACGGCTTTAAGGTTGGGACATGACTGTCAATTTGCAATGGGCAGCTTGAGCAGTCTTCTGTTCGAGAGGCTTGTCACTTTTTTCATCCGATTCTATGTCCGGAAGTCTAGTTTTTAATTTCGTCTTTGTCGTGCCGACATATGCCTTTTGGCATACGTCAGCGTCGTCCCCATTACATGTTATCATATAAAATAATGTTTTACTCAACATACTGTCGACATTATTACATGATTTAAACGCTAATTGATAGTGGTCCTTATTATAGATGTTTGATATACAAAGTCTTTCTGATAATCCCGGGATGTAAAAAAACAGCTTTATATTTGTTTTCATGTTTTGCATCCTTTTTTGGTCTGTTTTTTGCGTGTATAATTAGGTCCTCAATGGTGCTTTTGGAAAATCATTTTGCCATAATATGTGGTGTATTTTTCTTTCGTTCTCTGAGTGGAATTGTTCGTAACTTATATTGAAAATTCTTTTGATAAAATTAGTCGCTGTTTATTTATTTGTGTTTAGAAAAAAGTTAATCAATCGTCCTGACGCCGTTGGTTTTTGGTACCAATCTAATTTAAGCTTTCTTCCTTGTCTGATTATTATTGCGTCCAAATAGGGTTGTCTATCATTTTTCTCCAGTTCGTGTGTAAATTGT
Organism: Musca domestica; assembly: GCF_030504385.1. Classification (NCBI taxonomy): domain Eukaryota; kingdom Metazoa; phylum Arthropoda; class Insecta; order Diptera; family Muscidae; genus Musca; species Musca domestica. The sequence continues at coordinate 43,690 of NW_026712420.1, forward strand.
ATGCTCGGGTTGAATGCGTTTAGAATATTTAATGTTGTGTTGATCGCCGATTTCTTCATTACACAAAAAATGTAGTCTACGTATTTAGTTACTGCTCTCGGATTTGTCGTTAGTTTTTCTAAAGAAGCGTCCAATAATTCCTCCATTACGATGTCAGCAATGATCGGTGACGCTGGTGATACCATAGGAAGTCCTTTTCGTTGTTCGTACACCTTGTCCAAGTATATGAAAGGGTCAGTATTTCTTTAAAAACTTCTTTAGGTATTTTCATGTGTTTTTGTAAAAATTTGTTCTATTCTATTGTTCTTAAATCTAGGTTAATCGGAACGCTGGGAAACAACGAAACTACGTTAAATGATATTAATACCTCGTCTTCTTCAATCTCCAAATTCATTACCTTTGTTTTGAAATCAATTACGTCCTTGGTGTTATATGGTGTATCCCCGGTCAAGTGTTTTTAAACGTTTACAATATACTTGGAAGTCCGTGAGCTGGTGAATTTATTGAAGAACATATTGGTCTTAGAGGTGTACTTTCTTTATGTATTTTTGGAAGCCCGTATATTCTTGGCGCATTTGCAGGATTGATTGTCAATTTATACAATTCAGTAAGAAGAATGCCGTTTTTGTTGTTGGCAAAGCATATTGGGACCCATCGACAAAATCCACTGAACGTCGTTTGGTATGGTTACGTTGGTGATGTTGAATCAATGGTTGTTATGTTGAATATTCAGTATTGATAGTTGTTCTTGTTTTAAATTTTGGTATTTGTTGAAGTGTATCGTTTTGTTTTTGTTGCCGTAGCTGCGACGGAGAACATTTTCGCTCTCAATGTATTTGTTGTAATCTTCTTCGTCCATTACCTGCTGCAGTTTCGTTTTATTTTTTTTTTTTTTTTTTGAGTATAGTTCTGTTGTTGTAGAGTTCTTTATGTTTTTGTTGTATTAGAAGCTTTAATATTTTAATGTGGAAATTGTAATTTTATTTTACAAGGGTTGATAATAAGATTTTTTAAGATTTCATAAATTAATACATAAAACTGTCCCGTGTTTTACATTATTAGAATCACAGACTAGCACAAAACTTAACTAAGTACTTTACTTTTAAATTCGGTTCTTTATCGTTAAATTTACTTTGTATTGCTCTATTTTTCATGTTTTACAAGAACTCTAATTGCAATTGTTGTTTCGGTAAAAGTGATTTATACTTTGGACATGGTAGAATCAAGGAGGTAAAGTCATGCAAACAAATGTTTATTTGACAGAATTTTATTGTAATAATTAGCATGTATAAGTAAACAAATTAGAGATGGGAACCTTATTTGTGTAGTGAAAAGCGACAAGGTAAAGGTAAAATTCTATAAACGATCTAGATTTATAATATTGCTTGAAATAGTTCATATGGTCGGGAAGAATAAAGAAGAACACAAAACAAATCCGTTAAAAATGTGGCTATAGGAATCCGTAAATCTATGTATAAAATTATAATTATAATTAAAAAATTAAGTTTAAAAATTAAGATATGATTTAAAAATTAAAATATCAGAGAGTGAATTAAGTTTGTCATTCTGCTTGTAACACCTCGAAATATACATTCCAGACCTTACAGAGAATATATATTCCTGATCAGCCTTAAATTCTATGTTGGTTTAGCGCTTTATTTCGAATAATTGAGATAGGTGTTTAAGATTTTGCGCACATATATTTTGTTGGTCCATATTTTCACATAGCGCCATATATATTTGATATTTTTATGACTTTAGCAACATTTTTCAACAGAATTGTTTCAAATTCAGAATTTGGAGTTCGAAATGTGTACTACCTGTATAGATCCAGATCTTTATGCACCACCAAGCTATAGCTAGATTTAAAAAAAAAAAAAAATTATCTCAAACTTTGTGTTTTGGGTTTGTAAAAAGTATAGTCCCATTATTACTAAACCGTCATATATATGGTCCTTTGGTTGGTTTAGTCACAATTTTAGACCGGATTTGGTGTAAATTGGCAGTGAATTCCTTGCATAGAACTGTCTATGTATATGGGTCCATATGATGAAATAGTCCCAATATGACAGTAACTACAGATACCCTATAGCCATGTCCGTCTGTCTTTTGTAATTACGCCCGAGTTCAAAATGTGGTAGGAAGCTAAAATATAGAAGAGAGTTTGTTTATTTCTGCAATCAGGTCAGATGAGCCATATTGGTCAAGTTTTTCGTATAGCCTAGCTGGCGTATAGCGTCTTCGATTTTAGTCACACTTTCTAACGGAATAGTTTAAAATTCGGTATTTAGACTTCGTAATATTTTATTTATATAGATCCACTTTTTCGTATAACCCCCATATAATTGTGCCTCTCAATATGCGATATTTTGATGATTTTAACAACATTTCTAAACGGAACTAATTCTATATTTAATGGTTGTAAAGGATTCTATTTTAGCTACTTTTTCTAATGGAATTACGAAATAAGTCGAAAATAAGTCAATATTTTTGTACCTAGCTCCCCGACATTTGGAATTTTTATAGACAACTTTTTTGGAGAATTGTTTGATGTTTAGATTGGATCTTCCTAATAACAGAACAGAAGCATACCCAAGAATACTGGTATTTCGACATTTACAGGCATATTTGTACATGAGTTATGAGTTTCTAAATGGTGGACTAAGCTCTTTTTCTTCTATTATAGATCAGAATAAAATTCTAAATCGATTCAACGATGTCCGTCTGTTGTTACAGTACTCAAAATTTTACATAGAGGTGTCTTTTGTGTGCAGCCAGGTCAAGTTCGAAGACGAGCGATATTGGTCAACGTTTTTGCATATTCCCAGTATATTTGTGCCTCCCCATATTAGGTATTTTGACAATTTTAGCCACACTTTCAAACAAAAAGTTTATATTAGGTATTTAGAGTTTGTAGGAGGATCTACTTTCTGTGGAAGAACTTTGTCTATAGATCCACAATTTCCTATAGCCCCATATATTTGAGGATTTTAGCCACACTTTCTAAAGGAATACTTTAAAATAAAGCATATGGATTCCGTAAGGTGTTATTCTGCTTATATAGAACAATTTCTATATATGTCAACGTTTTTGAATAACCCCTATCTTCTGGGATACCAAATTTATGATTGTAGCTAACTTTTTTGCAGATTTGTTTGAAATTTAGATCGGATATTCCTAATAACCGAAGTATTGTAATTCGGCATTTGAAGAAATATTCTTGCATGAGCTGTGAGTTTCCAAATTGTGGAGGGTATTTGTACTTGTTCTATTTAAATTTTTAAAGCCATTGTTGAGGATTGCTTATTTTGACAACCCAAGAATTTCAGCAATATCCGTACTTACTCTGAGCAATTCTGTTTAATATAGGGTCACTTACAATAAATATCTTCACATTAATACAGCTCTTCACTATTTTTCTCTGACCATGGTTATTCAACAGCAGGTAGATATTTTCCCGAGCAAGCGTAGTTCTTTCTCCTGAAAGAGCAATTTATTCAAACATGTTGTTCCCCTATTGCGACACGACTACGTACAATCCCACTTATAGTTTAATTGTTTATGCAGTTTGTTCCAGTGCAGTGGCAATTTATTTGTAATTAGTTTGCCTCCGATGAGCAAGACAATCAAAATTCATTTCTCGAAAATTAAAAACAGATTTGTTCGGTTTTTACTCAACCACTGTGTTGTGTTATTTTATTTTTACAACATGCGACTTCCCCGTGACCAAAATAAAACAATTCCTTGCTCTTATTTGTTTTCTATTTTATTTCAACCACTAAATTATAGCGGAACAACATTTTTGCATTGAATAGCAGCAGAGGCAAGGGAATAACATAAACAGGATCATGCACTCAACGTATTTATTGTACGAATCAGTATTAAAATATTAATTAATGGAAGTAATAATCTATTATTTTAATGTCTTTAAAATATCTCTTTGAACACCAATTAAAATTATAAATATTTTAAACTATATATTTAAAACATTTAACATCCCGCCCCCTTGAAAGCTCTAGTTTCACTCCAACTTCACTGATCTTCCCCTGGGGCAATGTTGATGACACGACCAATGACACATTACATTGGACGAACGTTGTCTTCATGTACCACAACCAAGTCGTTTAGTTGCAGATGTCCTAGTTAAGCCAATTATTGGGTGTGCCACCTGCGCCAATATGAGAATTTATAGCCGAGCTTCTTTGCCAATGATGAGTTTGAGAAATTTCAGTTTTGTCTGGAATGCTTTGTAGGGTGGACCAATTTTTAAGTCCTCAGTAGTTCGGGTTTCTACGTCATTGGGATCTGTTGATGCAGCACCAAATGGGAGCGAATTCATAAAAAGCCATTTACGGCGATCCCCCATAAATCGTCAAAGTCAGGTGCGGAAGAATAAAGGAAAATTCGATCAGTTTTGTTGTTGCTTAATTATGCACTGATGAACCACCTTTCGGGCCAAGTAGCGATAATTGACAATCAAAACCAAAGATAATAAGACATTTGAACCAGCATGGTAATCATGGAATCAGCATGATCTTTACGAAGAGATCGGTTTTGGGCAGGAGTAAAGGAAACTTTACCTCTGGTGTAAGCTCAGAATTTAATAATCGGCTACCAACACTTGTTAATTGAGATCCTCTAAAAATGGAGCCAATGATGGCAGCTGACAAATCCATGCTTTTATATTTCAAGGAATTCCTCTGAAAATAATGATATTGAATACACCAGACTATCCTATGGAGAGAATGTGTCAACTCATCCGGAGATGTAGGGGCAAGTGTAGCGGTTTCCTTTTACAAATTCGGGTAATATGTAAAAAATATTCTGAGACATTTTAAAATGTTACTGAATTTATGGACAGATTCGAAAATAAAGGACAATACCTCCTTTTTTGTTGCTAATGCAAATGTACGTCTTTTAAACCGCAATTTTTGTTCGCTGATATTCGGACCAGAATAATTTGGCCCAGCGGAAGTTGATTTTATGAGGAAGGTAGGTCCTTAGAGCCATGATAAAATCAAAAAACCTGATACAAATCAGGCTCCAGAAACTAAATCGGCAGAATTTTGATCGGTTGAAACATATCACCAAGACAATTCTTCACATACATATTGAATGTCTGCAACTCAATTTCCAACAAATGTAGATAAGATTGACGAGTGGGAATGTTGGAGCATGATTTTTTATTTAATGGTGAGAGGGCTTACTAAACCCATTGGATCAGAAAGCGTCGATGTAAGAGAAAGGATTTTTCAAAGTTAAATGTGTCATTATCTGAATCTCCTGTAGTACCAAAAGTCCTTGTGACGTCATCATTAAATTTCATTTCTTTAACCTCATCTTGACTTGAGACATAACCTCAGTAATTGCTATGCAACTCCCATACTTAATGTATTTCAAAGATACAAAGTCATCCGCTTCATTAACCATATTGTCGACATAAAAATCACTCATGATTATACCCTTTCAGATTTCTTGTAACGTCATCATTAAATTTGAACCGATTCATTTTTCATGGTCTTCACATTATATGTGCTCGAGGACATAGTTTGACATTTGCCGCCATCCACGACAATTTTCAAAATCATTTCAATATTTCTATTTATCTCTTGGAAACATTTTTGCGCTGTAAGTATACCTCTGTGCTTATATTATATTTGATTTGTATGGTTTCCAGAGACAAGAGAGTTTTTGGAAATTGATCAAATTTTCTTCAAGTTTGATTTGATCAACAATGAAATCTGTATTAGCTAGCTCTATGCTAGAAGACAAATTCAAATCGTCAATGGAAAGATTTTCATCGGGATGAAACCAGGAACTTCAATGACCTATTAAAGTTATTAAGACGAAATCTTGAGATCTTATTGTCGTTTGTGTTTTATGAGTGAGTCTCAACTTAGAAGAGACAACTGTTAAATTTGTGCATTTCTTGCATTTTCCCTCTGAGTCACGAAACAATACTAATGCAGTAGCAAGATAAGTTTTAGTTTGAAGGGTGCTATGCACTTCTTCTTCCCGTGGACAAGTTGGTTCAGGTTTCTTATAAGTAAGCAAGTGATGACATTGTTTACAAAATCTGCATGAATATTTTGAGGGACATTGTATATAACCATGGCTTTTCGATAGGCAGTTGAAAGTTTTTGTTGCTTTGCTTGTTCAAATCGTTGTTTAGAAGTAAGAACTATGAACGGCTGAATAGTTGATATCACATGGCCAGATTTGGAGCACTGGCTGCAGACGAAAACTTGTGGTAAATTTTTTGTCAAGGACGAATGCTGTTTTTGATAATTACTATGTGAGTAATTTGTTGTTGTAGAAGGGTTGTGTTGTTTGGAAGACCTTCGGCACTGTGCCTCCAATTGGTGACAACGCTTGTCAAACATGGATCCACATTCAGTCCAAAAGGGTCTTTAAGAGTAATCAATGAGTTCATTCCGTCGTAGTTTGGGAGGAGAAAATTTTGTTTGCTAAGAGGCAACAAAGCAAGTAGAATTTCCCCGTTGTTTTCTCTCCTGAAAGAGCAATTTATCCAAATATTTTGTTCCTCTGTTGAGACACACCTTATAGCTCGCCTTCTTACAGTTCCACTTTTAACTTATTTTTTATGTCGTTTGTTTCAATGCCGTGGCAAATTATTTGTAATTAATTTGCCCCAAACCAGCAATACAACCAAACTTCTTTTCTCCAATATTAAAAACATAATTACCTTCGTTCAATTCTTACTCAACCACTGTGTTGGGTTATATTCTCCTTATAAAATACCACTGCTCGTCACTAAATTAAAACAATTTTTAAACTCTTCAATTGTTTCAAATAAGAATGCTTATTTGTTTTCTATTCTGATTCAACCACCAATATATAGTTGGCCAATATTTTCTTACATTGAATAGCAGCAGAGCGACCAGCTGAGGTAAAGGAATAACATAAACAGAAATGATGCACTGAACGTATGTATGTATGCTTGTACGTATGTGCGTTCTCTTCATATTGCTTAATAGCCTGACTGCAGAAAAACATTAGGGTGGCCCTTACTAATCTATGTTTTCGAAAGGGCTCTTTGAGCAACAATAAAAAATATCGATATTTTAAAACAGTTATTTAAATGATTTAAAATCCATGAATATATTATACAAAGATTTTAATAACGAAATTCACAATTGTACTTTTATTCCTAATGTACTTACCAAATGTAATAGAATTTAGTAATTTTAGTAAACGTTATATTATGTATTTGCCAATGGACTTATATAAGACCCACACAAAACCAATATTTTTATTTCCAGTCCTCTACAGTTACCCTCTTAACAAAATTCATACGTTTAGATCTATTTCTAAAATTAAATCAAATTATTTTCAATTTAGTACTTTTTGTACTTATTTTCACCTCTCTAACATAACGCTACATTTCCAAATCGGACCGTTCATCTTAACGCTTTGTATTATCATTGAACAATATACCACAATTGATATTGGTAAAATAAAATATTATAACTACGGTAATTAATGATTCTTTCGCAGATTAAGAATAAAGCATTCGCTAAGTCCTGCCCATAGCAACAGTGCTATGACCTTGAGTTAGACTTTTCATTCGACTGTTACTCAAAACATGAGTTCCCACTTCTGGTACGAAATTTTCCTGTGGGGGGAGCCAGACTTCATACCCTCCACCATGAGGTAAGGAAAAAATGAAAGGTTTGTTCCACTTCAGGACATAATCCATTAAACCCCGAATGTTAAACGATTCCTCTGAAAAATGTGGCTAAAATCGGCTGAATACAGAATATCAGGATGTAACGAAACATATGGGTTAAAGGAAAACGTAAAAAAATAATTTGTTAGCAAATATGGCTTATGTCGCCTAACCACCGAATGTCGGAGAATAAAGGGGACTATAGGGATTATAAGAAAATGTACACCTATATTGAAAATGTTCTGTAACAGCAGGTAGAACTCGTAGCAAATTCAATGTACAAAATTTATAAACAATACTGTTTGAAAATGTGGCTTTTTTGGTCAAAATTCCGATTCTCGAGAGGTAAAGTTGGATGATAAAGAAAAAGTGACCTACATAGCAATGCTCTGCCACAACAACAAGTAGAACCCAATATGGAGTCATGAACCGAAATCTTACCATTTTTTTAACTTGTTTGAAATTCCGAATATATCGGGGCTATGTCAAAACGTGGGCCGACTTTATAGATATTTAATTTCTAAATATTGTAAAAAGTTATGAAACATTACAGATCTTCTGTTGTTAGATATATGTGTGCGTATATATATATATATATATATATATATATATATATATATATATATATATATATATATATGATATTAGGCGAAAGCATAATCTCAAATTATAAACATATGGACGCAAAAGTGGACATGCAGAATCTCTCGACATTCCCCCATTCGTTTTTTTGTATCGGAGTTTTTCAATACGAGTATTATAACATCTGCAACGACGGCACCCAACTCTACCAATAACGTGTCTAATTCTATTATTAATTCAAAACATTTATTGAATAGACACTCAAATATCGGAGACAAAATACGGCAGTTACCAGAATTTAAACCAGAATTTAGTGATTTAAAACCGCATCTTAGCTACATTGGCTTAATTGCTACATCTATTTTGAGTAGCAAAACAAAAAAACTTCTTCTCTCGGATATTTATAAATTTATAACAGATACATACCCATACTTCCAAAAGCGTGGTCCTGGATGGAGGAATTCGGTTCGTCATAATTTGTCGTTAAACGATTGTTTTGTTAAGGCCGATAGGAGTTCGAATGGAAAGGGCCATTATTGGACTATACATTCTGCCAATATGGAGGACTTTTGTAACGGCGACTTTTGACGACGGAAAGCGCAAAACAAAGTGCGTAAACACATGGAAATTGAGAGACCTTATAACCATTTAAATGACGTTTGTTTATCACAAATTTGGAAATCAATTTCCAAACCAAAGGATGTACACATTTTCGATTCTTTGTACAAAAGAAACAATTCTGATGGAACTTTAAATGCTACCGATACAACTGATGGAAATACCAGTACATTATATTCGTCAAAAAATTACAACATGGTAAACTTTGAGGAAAATAAAAAACTCTATTTTTTGACTAAAGTTAAGTGTGAAGATTTATGCCTGAACCCCTATTTAAAGCTCAATGAAATGAAGCTTGGAAACAACTATATGTTTGCAGAAACTTTGGCTAAAATCACAGAAAAAAGAGCTGCAACATATAAGAGACCTTTCGATATGGAGTCGATATTGGCACCAGACACAAAGTAAGCTATCTTGGTGATTCAGCCGAAAATCCAGAGTCCATAAAGTTGCATTGGCTTCATAGACAACTGAGTTGTTCATTAATTATAATTTTATAAAATTATTTTATTATTGTATTGTATTGTAAAAAAACAATTTTTAAATTCTTTCATTGGACAATTTGCTTCACTGAGTTGTGGTAAATAAATATATATATATATATATATATATATATATATATATATATATATATATATATATATATATATACATATATATATATATATATATATATATATATATATATATATATCTATATATAAAGGCACTTACATAAATTCATTTTCACAAAATTATTTTGGGAAAAGCATTCTATGAAATATAATTTATGAATACTGAAAAAAATGAAAAATAATAAAATTATTGTCTTATTAATTGTTCAACTATACGGACATATTTTTTTAAAAGGGGATATTTTCAAAAGAAATATTTTCAAAGGTATTGAACCTTACAAAAGCAGAGGTGGGATAACAAGAATCAATAGCCTGAGACTATTCAAAGATCTTTTAGTCAATCGAAAATCTTATGAGGAGAATTAGAAGAATGCAATCTAGAACTCAAATCCGAGGCAGAAACCAAATTGGATTTCATGCTCCTGAAAATCCATGTACACTTGAAGAAAGTTCCGTAGGGGATGAAAATGCTGCAGGAGAAGAAATGGGTGTAAGGATTCAAGCTCTGGAAAGTTTGGTGAAATCATTGAGTGAAAGGCAACAAACTAGCAGTATAAATTCCAGTCAACATTGTATCCCAGAATTTGAGCCAGGAACGATGAATTTGTCAGTTTCAAAATGGATTCGGAAGATCGAACAAATTGGCGAACTTTATGGTTGGAACAACAAACCAAATTGGATTTCATGCTCCTGAAAATCCATGTACAATTGAAGAAAATTCCGTAGGGGATGAAAATGCTGCAGGAGAAGAAATGGGTGTAAAGATTCAAGCTCTGGAAAGTTTGGTGAAATCATTGAGTGAAAGGCAACAAACTAGCAGTATAAATTCCAGTCCACATTGTATCCCAGAATTTTTAGCCAGGAACGATGAATTTGTCAGTTTCAAAATGGATTCGGAAGATCGAACAAATTGGCGAACTTTATGGTTGGAACAACAACTACAAAATTTACGTTATGCAAAGCCGATTAAAAGGTTTAGCGAAGCTTTGGTTCGAGAACTTAAATAATTACTCGAAGACTTGGGATGAACGGAAAACCTTTTTGGTTCAATCATTTCCGGAACATCAGAATTTCGCAGATACGCTTAAGCGACTAGTTAACCGTAAAAAACTGCCGGATGAATCAATGGCAAGGTATTACTATGATAAAAAGGTGCTGATTGATGCATGCAAAATTACGGGACGTGATGCTGTTTCTTGCATCATTGATGGACTACCGAATGGGGGTATTCAAATTGGAGCAAGAGCGGGAAATTTTCTTACATGCGAAGATCTTTTTATCAGTATCTATCAACGTTCAATGATGTGAATGAACATCAAACAAAAATCTATAACATTTTTGAGAGACATAGGTTATCAAGAGAAGGATATTGCATGTTTTATTTGCAAAAAGAAGGGTCATTATGCTAACCAATGCAAATAACCAGCAAAGAGGTGTAACAAATTTAAGCGATGGGGACATCAGGCCCATGAATGTTCAAAAGGAGCAGGTAAGTCACCTGAAATAATTACAGTGACGAATGACAAACTTAGCATTAATAACTCGTGTTATTTTATGAAATGTAGAGTTAGTGGTGTTACTTTTGATGCATTTATTGATACTGGAAGTTCAGTTATACTAATCAAACAGACAAGTGCCCATAAGGTTAGAGAAAACTTTGACCCATGTTGTCTTCATGTGAAAGGTTATGGTGGATCAGTTATACCTGTCATTGGAAAATTCTCTTCAGAATTAGAAGTCGATTCGGCTTCAGCGTCAGTTGATATCCATATTGTTCCTGATCACGCTCAGGACGTTGATATATTGATAGGGAGGCCTTTTATAAATCATCCGAAGATTTTGATGATTGTTTCCAATAATATTGTGCGGATAATGTTCAGGACACAAAATTTCTTTCCTGATAACGATTGTAATAAAAAGGAAGAATATCTTTATTCGTAAAGAAATGGTCACAATCCCAAAAATCATGCCAAGTTTGTTGATGTGGAAACTGAGTCCAATGAGAAGGGAAGTTTTTATATTGATGATATGTATGTTACCAAAACCGAATGAAGAGTATCGCGTTATATGATGTATTCTAGGGAAAAAGGGATTTATATGTGTCAGTAACGAGTCTAATAATGAAATTACTTTTAGAGAAGGCATGCGATTAGCTAGAGTTTACGCTTGTGAACCGGAAAGCAATAGCTTTTGTGAGAACATGTTATTTAATACCAGGGAATTAAAAATCTTTAGCATTTCTGTCGTTAAAGCTCAAATTAGTTGTTTGAATAAAGAACAAATTGAAAGTTTGGTTGGGCTTTTGAACAAATATAGGAGCGGCTTTGCTATTGATTTGTCTGAATTAGGGACCATAAAAGAGGCGCAGATGAAAATAATATTAAAAGATGATGTTCCAGTGTCCTATAAACCATATAGAATGTCTTGGTCAGAGAGACAAATTGTTCGAGATTTGGCAGAAGAATTGAGAAGTGCTGGCTTAATTCAGGACTCATCATCCTCGTACTCAAGCCCCATTCTTTTAGTTAAAAAGAAAGATGTGGGGTACAGAATGTGCAAATATTTCAGAGCTCTGATCAGAAAAACCGAGAAAGAAGTTTTTCCAATGCCAAGAATGGATGATGAAATTGATAGACTAAAAGGCAGCAAATATTTCACTAGTCTAGATTGTGCAAGTGGATACTACCAGATCTCGATGGATAATGACTCGTCTCATAAGACTGCATTTATAACACTCGATGGCCATTATGAATTCTTCAGAATGCCATTTGGTTTAGTAAATGCTCCTGCTGTATTTCAAAGGACTATGAATAAAGATCTTGGAAATTTAAGGTTTACTAAGGCAATGGTTTATATGGACGATATATTAATCCCATCCGATTCGATTGAAAGTGGACGCGATAAACTTGAAATTGTTTTAAAAAGACTGACAGATAATGGAGTTACACTTAATTTAAAAAAGTGACTTTTCCTTCATGATTCTATTCAATATTTAGGTTTTGAAATAAATTCAGAGGGAGTGAAACCAGGAAAAGAAAAATAAAGGCTGTGCTGGAATTTCCCGTGCAAAAAATATACATGAGGTACGGCAGTTCTTGGGGTTAACGGGCTATTTTAGGTAATTTATGAATCGGTATTATTTGATTGCAAGACCTATTCAAAGTTTGATAAGAAAGAACTCAAAACTTATATGGGGAGAAGAGCAACAACAGCAAGAAGTGGAGTCGATGTCGGGTAGGTAATTTTGGAAGTGTGTACTCATGTATACAAAGAGTATTTAAATTTGGTACAATTCGATTTTTGAGGAATAGATGAAGCTGGAATAATCAAATCAAAACTGGCAGAGTATAGGAATTAGATACCTCCATATACCTCCGAAATGTGTACTTTTGTGCACGAAATATTACTTAATTTAGTACAATTTCTACATGAGTGAATCGGTAGAGATGGTGGCTGAAATTTGAAAATAAGATTACTATTGCATTGTAGGATTGAGAACGTAGAAAGTTTGGAAAATGTGTTTTAATGTGCACTAAATTCTAATAAAACTTAAATGTTGGGAGAACCGGTAGAGTAGGAATCCTGAAATATGTAAATGAAATTGCTATTACACCATGTGATTTGGTTTATGTGGGGATTTGTTGAAATTAGCAGTTTTGGAATTAAGATTACTGGTGGAGTGTAGGAAGTTCTGCAAATTCGTTCTTGTGTGTACAAAATTGTATTTTTTGAACGGATAATGCTGGTAATTTGAAATGTTGGTGTTGGGGTCACTGCTGGTTGTTAGGGTTAAAATAAATAAATATAAGTGCGTAAAAATAATTATAAAAAAACTATGTATACTTTAAAATTTTTGCATCTTATACAATGATATCAAAACCAATATTTTTATAATTTTTATACCCTCCACCATTCTATGGAGGGTATATCAACTTTGTCATTCCGTTTGTAACTCTTCCAAATACTCATGTCAACCCCTACAAATTATATATATTCTTAATCAGCGTAAAATTCTAAGTCGATTTAGCGATAATCGACTGTATGTCTGTTGTAATTGGTGCGATTAAACTTACTGATATGTTTACCAAAAACTTCACAGCCAAGATAAAAACAGCAACCATTGTTCGAGGAGTTTCGAATGGAAGGCCAAAGTTAGTATACACTTCATAGAATATTGCAAGGTATCAATATAAATAAGGGAACAAAGTAATTGACAGAAAAAGGCGAGACAAAACGGCTGAAGCTAGAATCACAAATTTTTGATGTGCGTGAAGATAAAAACGATTTTAACTAGCGAAGATATGTGGAAAATGAAAATGATTTTTGTAGATGCGAAATAAAAACGATTTTGAAGATGCGAAACAAAAATGCTATTTTTTAAGTTTGTAGTTATTTTTCTTTGTATCTGATAGTGAACATAATTATAAGTAAAAAAAACAAGTAACAAAGCTGTAAATTCGGCTGGGCCAAACTTGGAATACCCTCCACCATTTGGTACAAACTTGGCAATTTTCAAAAAAATAAAATCCGTTAAAAATTCTGTTAAAATCTTAAAAATACCGAATGTAGCCGTATATTAGGGTCTGTACGACAACGTGGACCTGTATAGACAACTTTTGTCACAAGCTATTACAATATTCAAATGCGAAACTTGAAAAAATCTGTTTATAATGTAGCTAGAATCATCAAAATTCCGAACATAGGGAGGAACCATGGGAGTTGTAAAATGTGGACCTGCACAGACAATTTTTTTGTCATAGGCTGTAGTACCCATTACGAACTTCAAATGCGAAATTTGAAACAATTCCGGTAAATAATGTCGCTAAAATCATAAGAATACCGAATATCGGGAGGTACCATTATGTGGCTCAACATGGCACATTTTCTGTTTTGTGCTGTAGTGTCTATTACGAACTTCAAATACCACATTTGAAACAATTCTTGTAAATATTGTAAATTGTAAATAAATTTGAAATAATTCCGGTAAATAATGTCGCTAAAATCATCAGAATACCGAATATCGGGGGTACCGTTATACGGGGGCTATACAAAGAAGTGGACTTACGTGGCCCATTTTCTGTTTTATGCTGTAGTGTCTATTACGAACTTCAAATACCAAATTTGAAACAATTCTTGTAAATAATGTCACTAAAATCATCAGAATACCGAATATTGGGAGGTACCGTTATATGGGGCCTATACGAAGACGTGGCCCATTTTCAATACCAAAGACCTGCAGACATAATACACATTTGAGTAAAACTTTATCATCATACTTCGTTTCGTTCGGAAGCTAGAGTGACGGACGGACATTGATAAATCGACATGGAATTTTATGCTGATCAAGAATTTATATACTTTGTGGGGTCTAAAATGTATATTTCGAGGTGTTACAAACGGAATGACAAACTTAATATACCCTCCCTACTATGGTGGAGGGTATAATAAAATAACTAATTTAAAGGTGTTTCAATAAAAACTTTCGTCATCATACCGATTATTTTTTAATGGAAGAAATTTACATAGCCCACTGTGCGGCAATAATTGTGCACGCGTACGAATGGCACTGCAGGAAATGTCGTTCCAAGAGCTTTCTATGGAACAGCACGTGAGATGTACTTTCAAGATATAAACACTCCTGAAAGATTAATCGGGCAGATTTTTTTTAAAAAAATATTTTTCCTAAAATCAAGTGTTTTCTAGAGGGAAACATAAAATGGCCCACTGTGCAGCAATAAAAAATAGTGCATGCATATGATTGGCACTGCAGGAAAGGTCGCTCCAAGATTACCGGGCAGATTTTTTTTAAAAAATCTTTCAAAATCTGAAGGATTAATCGTGCAGATTTATATATTAATATATGTTAAATTTTATGTTAAATTTAATATTTTAATATTAATTTCGACAGAAAACGTCATTTAACATTATATCTACCATTCATAATTTTCAGTCCTCCTGAAAATTTTTCAAATTTCATTAAGTTTTTCTAGTTTAAATTTTGAAATTTCGTAATTTTAAATTTTGAAATATCGTAAAATTTTTTCGAAAAAAAAAAAAAAAATAAATAAATAAAAGAGGCAATATTTTTAAAATGTTTATATAGACGATAAAGTTTTTGACAAGTGACTCCCCAACCGAATTTAAAACAGAAAAATAAAAAAATAATGTTAAATGTCAATATTTATACAAAACGTTCAGAACATGAATGAAAATTTTTAAATGAAAGATAAAATAAATCTTTGAAGGAAAACCAATAATATCTTCCATTATCATTAATGGGAATTTCATGTACTTTCGCACAAATTTTATAAAAATCAACAAACAAAAAATTTGAAAAAAAATTTTTCTCGATAGTCTGGTAATTTGCAGTACATTTAGACATATGAACAAGTTAAAAAGCAGTAAGTTCGGTCAGGCCAAACTTTGAATACCCTCCACCATTTGGAACGAATTTGGAAATTTTAAAAAAATAAAATCCTTAAAAAATTCTTTTAAATTTTAAAAATACCGAATATTGCCGTTATATTGGGGTCTATACGACGAGGACCTACATAGGCATTGGTTGCCATTAGCCATTACCATATTCAAATTCGAAACTTGAAATAAACGGTGAATAATGTAGCGAAAATCATCAAAATATCGTATATAGGGAGTTACCGTATATCGGAGCTGTGCAAAGACCTGGACCTGCATAGACATTTTTCTATCATAGGCTGTAGTATCCATTTCGAATTTCAATACCAAAGTTGAAACAATTTTGGTGAATAATGTCGCTAAAATCATCAAAATACCGAATAAAAGGAGGTACCGTTATATGGGGGCTATATAAATGCGTGGACCTACATGGCCCATTTACGAAATTAACCTGCCTACTGGAAAATAAACACGTGTGCAAAATTTTAGCCTTCTATCTCAATTCGTTCGAAAGATAGCATGATTACAACAAACAGACGGACAGACGGACATGGATAAATCGACTTAGAATTTTACGCTGATCAAGAATATATATAATTTGTTGGGTCTGACATGAGTATTTCGAGGATTTACAAACGGAATGACAAAGTTGGAATGCCCTCCATAGTATGGTGGAGGGTATAAAATAAAACAAAGTATTATCTGCGCACATTGCCAAACTATCGCTAACATCGATGTTTTTTCTCGATAGCCTGGCAATGTGACATTTATTTAAACATGTGAAAAATATTTTGTGTATGTATTTGTTGTTTTGAAATATGAAAACAAATTATATTCAAAATCAATGATTGGAAGATTGTGGGGCGCGCATTAATAATATTAACCAGGTTTGCAATGGAATTGAAATATAGAAAACTTAGGATCATATTTATGAGACAACATACAGGCATTTCATTCATCTTTCGCTTTATTTGACTCATTTTAGAAATTAACAGAAAATATCAATTAAATGAAAACAACGTGGTGCCTATAATTTTGAATAATTCTGACAGAAAGTGGTTCTGTGGTTTTACGAAACTGTTCTACCTCCTAATTGTACTATCGCTAACATCGATGTTTTTTCTCGATAGTCTGGTAATGTTGCGAAAGGACTTAAAAAGTACAAAATGTACAATTCGATTTGGTATATCAAATTGAAAAAAATTGTATGCAATATAAAAAACAAGTTAAAAAGTATCAGTCGGTTCTATCGACAGATGTATACCCTCAGTCAATTTCCGTTTATTCAAATACATATTTTGACATGCTTGACTTGGAAAAGTTCCGAAAGAATGGGCCAATATTATGCTTACAACGTGCCAGATTTGGACTATTTGTCTGTTCCAAACACAGCAATCATTTACTGGTTTTTGCATTTTTGTTCTATACCTTAAAGGAAGATTAGGTAAAGTTTTAAATCCTTGCATTTCTGCAAGGAGGTAACAAATATAGTTGGCTGAGGTGGGTATAATGGATGAGGTAATTGGTCCTACCTCATCCATTATTGATAAGAATAGTGCAAAATTGAAAGAAAAACGAACATTTATTTCCAATTTTATGCTTATAAGTATAGATCCAAATTTTCTTCCTTGTGTCTTTAACATTGAAACCCAAAATCTGGATATAAACAATAAGTTAAGGTTGACAACATGGGTATCTATTGGTAGGTCTTAGAGACTACTTTGATTTCGTCGCTAAATTTCCGAAAAAACTCGTTAATTGCCGAAATTATAAGCATTTCAATTTCACTGGCTTTTGTCGGTAACTCAAATATTTAAATATATCCAGGTTCACATAGAATCACTGACTTGTTCCGCAAGTTATGAAAACTATAAGTATTTGAAATTGTAATCATGTGTGGCGGAGGTACCAGAATAAGACCAATATCCTTCATCTTCGTACCACATCTTGTTTTAGTAGAAGTATTCCGAAGTGTAAAATATATGCGTGCACTATTTATTATTGCTGTACAGTGGGCCATTTTATGTTTCCCTCTAGAAAACAGTTGATTTTAGGAAAATATTTTTTTTAAAAAAATCTGTCCCATTAATATTTCAGGAGTCTTTTTATCTTGAAAGTACACCTCATGGGCTTTCCAACGTGCTATTCCATCAGCTTGCACTATTTTTAGTTTTCGCACAGTGGGACTCGTTGATAACTTTTTAAAAACAAGAAAAATCAATTTTTGAAGTTCGAAATGGATACTACAGCCCAAGACAGAAAATTGTCTGTGTCTGTCCACGTCTTCGTACAGCCCCCATATAACGGTACCTGCCGATATTCGGTATTTTGTTGATTTTTGCGACATTATTCACCGAATTGTTTCAAATTTGGTATTTAAGATTCGTAATGGATACTACAGACTGTGACAGAAAATTGTATATGTAGGTACAGGTCTTCGTATAGGCCCCATCTATCAGTACCACCCTATATTCGGTAACTACAATACCCACCGAAATTTTTTGAGATGTCGTATTTAACGTTCGTAATGGATGCTATAGCCTGTGACAGAAAATTGTCTATGCTGGTTCAGGTCTTCGGTCCAGCTCCGATGCAAAGTTAACTGCCTATATACGATATTTTGATGATTTTAGCTACACTGTTCACTGTTTATTTTAAGTTTCGAATTTGAATATGGTAATGGCTTATGACAAACAAGGCCTATGTAGGTCCACGTCGTAAAGACCCCAATATAACGGCTATATTCGGTATTTTTAAAATTTTAACAGAATTTTTTAAGGACTTTATTTTTCCAAAAAAATTTCCAAATTTGTTCCAAACGGTGGAGGGTATTCAAAGATCGGCCCGGCCGAACTTACTGCTTTTTAACTTGTTTGTTTTGTTTCCTGGAAAAATTAGTCGATTTTCCAATATACTACTTTTCAGAATAAAGCAAGATCAAATAAAATCAGAGTAAGATCAATAGGATACAATTTCTGAAAATATTGTAACATTTTGGTGAACTTTTTGTTGCAACGACACCTTATTTGAATACACAATGAAAGATTAAAAGACGCAGACTGAGTGAATAAGATAAATAATGATAAATTTTATTTTGAATACACGGGGAAACCCCTTTACTACGAATTAAACAAAAAGACAAAGATATCAGATTAGATATAAATTTTTCGTTCACAGCACGTTGGAAATGTAGCTATAACCATCAAAATATTAAATTCGTGGTACCATTACATGGCGGCTAAAAGAAAACCTATATACAATTTTCTGATTATATTTTCGTATATATATATTATATCATATCATACGAAAACATAATCCTTACATGTGTCTTATTCTATTAATAATTCAAAACATTTATTGAATATACACTCATATATCCCAGACGATGCACTGCAGTTACAAGAATTTTGCGTTTTAGATCCGCAGATTGGTTCGCATTGGCCCATGCAAAATCAGAAAGGTGGTGTTACGATATGGCAATTACGTTACAAAAACTCAAATTTAATTTTAAAGAAATCAACTTTTGTAAGCATTGGTTCCGTTTGAATTATAACCATTAAAAAAACATTAAGTTCGGCCGGGCCACACTTTTAATACCTCCACCTTAGCGTAAAGGAAACATTATAAGAAATGTGGCAAAAACCATTAAAATGCCGAATATCGAGAGGTACCGTTGTATGGGGCTATACCAATTCGTGAACCTACACATGCAATGTTTCGCCATAGGAGCTAGAACCCATTCCGACCCACAAATACCATTTTTAAGACAAATCAGTGAAAAAAATTTGGTAAAAACCATAAAAATACCGAATATCGGGAGGTACCGTTATATGGTGGCTATAGCAAATCGTCGACCCATACATGCAATGTTTCGCCACCGGAGCTGGAACTCATTATGACCTACAAATGCCAATTTTCAGACAAACCCGTGTAAAAATGTGGCATAAATCATCAAAATACCCAATATCGGGAGTTACCGTTATATGGGGACTATACCAGAACTTGGACCGATATATCTCATTTTCAATACCAACCATCCTAAATACAATAAAAATTGCTCTGCTAAATTTTGGCGCTCTACGTCAAATAATGTGGGCTGTATCGTGATTTCAACAGACAGACGAACATCGTTAAATCGGCTTAGAATTTTATGCTAATTATGAATATATATATATATATATATATATATATATATATATATATATATATATATATATATATATATATATATATATATATATATATATATATATATATATATATATATATATATATATATATATATATATATATATATATATACGTTATGGGGTCTACGACGAATATTTAAGGATGTTACAAACGGAATGACAAAGTTAATATACCCTCCTTTCCAAGGCGGAGGGTATGCAAATGAAGTGCTTTGTGAAAAATTAAGTTTTTGCTTTGTTTCCTGAAAAAACTAGTCGAATTTTCAATATACTACTAAACAAGATCAAATGGAAACAGAGTAAGTTCAATAGGATACACTTTGCTGGAAATATAGTAACATTATGGCGAACCTTTTGTTGCAGCAACACTTTATTTGAATACACAATTGAAATGAAAGATTAAAAGACACAGACTGAGTGAATAAGATAAATCATGAAAATTTTATTTTGAATACACGGGGAAACCCCCTCACTACGAATTAAACAAAAAGATGAAGATGTCAGATTAGACGTAAATTTTTCGTTCACAGCCCGTTGGAAATGTGGCTAAAATCATCAAAATATTAAATTTGTGGTGCTATTACATGGCGGCTAAAATAAAACCTATATACAATTTTCTGGAGGAACTCATAGCGAACTTAGGCTAGAAATACATAAAAAGCATATTTGACTGGCTTAAGTCATCGGCTGGCTTCTTCGGAAATGAACAAAGGAGCCTAGGCCCAAAATCGAACTAAATCAACCTAAATCTCCTTTGTTCATCTACGAAGAAGTCAGCCGGTGACTTAAGCCAACGAAATATGCTCTTTATGTATTTCCAGCCTTAGAACGATACACTGATTAGGAATGTATATTGTTTGTAGGGTGTAACGTGATTATTTGAGGAGTTTCGTATGGAAGGCCACAGTTAGTATACACTTCATAATATATTGCAAGGTATCAATATTAATAAAGGAGCAAAGTAATTGACTGACAAAGGCGAGACAAAAAGGCTGAAGCTAGAATCACAAAATTTTGGATAAGAGTCACTAATTGTCCAAAAGTGTAATATAAGGCTGGGTTTTTGTAAATTTCGTAGTAGAACGATACGAAAAGTATTAAAAGGTACTAAATATATACTAAGTATTTGACGAACCAGTAGAGCTAGAACTCTTAAATTTAGAATGGGCATCTCTGATCGAGTGTGTGAGGGATGTGTCAGAGGGTTATTGGAAATTCGCACTATAAGAGTACAAAGAGTTTTTAAGGCACTACATTTGCTACCATATCGTAGCACGAGAGCGGTTAGAGGTAAAGATATAAAAAATTTGTAATGGGAATCAAGGTTGAGAAGTAGAGTCGATGTCGGGGAGGTAATTTTGGAAGTGTGTACTCATGTGTGCAAAAAGTATTTAAAATTGGTACAATTCGATTTTTGAGGAATAGATGAAGCTGGAATCCTCAAATTTTAAATTAACATTAGTGGCGGAGTATAGGAATGAGATACCTCCATATACCTCCGAGATGTGTACTTTTGTGCACGAAATATTACTTAATTTGGTACAATTTCTACTTGAGTGAATCGGTAGAGATGGTAGCTGAAATGTGAAAATAAGATTACTGTTGCATTGTAGGATTGAGAATTGAGATTGCACTAAATTCTAATAAAACTTAAATGTTGGGAGAACCGGTAGAGTAGGAATCCTGAAATATGTTAATGAAATTGCTATTACACCATGTGATTTGGTTATGTGGGGATTTGTTGAAATTAGCAGTTTTTGGAATTAAGATTACTGGTGGAGTGTAGGAAGTTCTGCAAATTCGTTCTTGTTAGGGTTAAAAGAAAGCGTTGGTGTTGAAAATTCCATCAGGAAGCTATGAAAGGTACTAATTGGTTCTGATATTACTTTAAATTTGAAATTAGGGTCGCTTTTAGTGTATATGATTGAGATTTGTAAGTAGTTTTAAAAGTACGCATTAAACTACTAAATTTTGTATTTGATGAAGCAACAGGGTTTGAATTCTAAAGTTTGAAATGCAGTTCTTTGATGAGAACTTTCAAATTCAACACTTGGAAAATTTCGATTTTCAAGTAATAGAAAATTACGATCTGGAAGATATAGAAAAAGTCGAAATTCAATTTATAGAAAATTAAGATTTCCAAGTCTCTTAAAGACGATGTAATGTTAAATATAAGTGAGTAAAAATAATTATAAAAAAATTATGAATATTTTAAAATTTTTGCATCTTAGGCAATGATATCAAAATCTATATTTTTATAATTTTTATAGCCTCCACCATACTTAATGTGACCATTTATATTTTTCGTCAGAGCGGGACGCCTGCGGAATTTTGTAAAAAAAAAATTATGCATTTAAAAACAAATTTTATTCAAAAACGGAGAGAATACGTATAAATCTAATTTATGAAATTAATCTTATGTCTAAGTATTTGTTTTATATTTGTCAGCAGAGCAAATTAGTTTTAAAATATCGGGTCTAGTTTTCAAGTAGGAATGGAGCTGATTACATTGTTTGTTGATGTTAGTCTTAGTAATTAAAATAGCTTTTAAAACTGTCACACTTAACTGCGTTTTTTCACTTGTCCATATTTTATTCATTAGGGAAAAAACTCTTTCGACAGGTGCGTTACTTCCAGGCATACATAAAACATACTCAATAATTGTGCGAAAGTTTGTGCAGTTGAGATTATTAGCACGGAAGTGTTTAAACAGCTCCACCCAACATTCTCATCGTTCCAGCTTTTGATTTTTTTCAACTGTGGCGTAACTGGAAATAAGCGAAAACTCATCGAACACCTCCGTATCTTGGCTACTGCTAAGAAATCTTTGTGTGATCAGCAAATCCGTCACATTCTGTACGTCTTCCCAAGTAGGGACTTTTCTCAAATTTGACCATTCAAATACTGCTAGTTGTGCATTGAACTGGCACCACTGTTCCAAGTATTCTTTACTTGTCTTATAAAAATCCGCTGCCGCAGTTTTCACATTCTGCTCATCAACAGCAACGTCCGTTTTTTGTAATTTTACCAGTAGATTGTGGACGGAATGAGGAAGGAAAATCGAATTCTCTTTCAGTTCTAAGTTATCTCGGAGACGATTAATTTCATTCGCAGACTCTATTGCGGACACGTTTTGTGCCTCGATTTTCAACACGGCTTGATGAAAAATCGCTGTCTGTGCGTGCAAAAAATATAACCACAATTCAGAGCTTGGATTTTCGAAAAACGTTTTTAAAATAGTAGGGCATTTATCTATGCTCAGAAAATAGGTTTTCAAAGGCTGAAACATTTTTAAAATTCTCTCAAGCGCCGGCATTAAAGCAAGCCTCTTTGTTTTACTGTAGCCCAACAGTTTCTGATACTCTGTGTCGGTGGAATCTCAGAACTTCTACCCGAATGCTGTAGATGTAGAAGAATGAATAAATTTTCACAATGATGCATTCGAAGTCAACAGGGAGGCAATCTGCGGCTGTTTTGATAGCAATATGAATTATATGGGCTCCACACCCAATCCCAATGAGCTGCCTTCCGACGGATAGGTTCAATTTCGCGTAAACATTATTTATCCCTTTTCTATTCTTTCCTCCGAAATTGCAGTTTGTATTGTCTGCACAAAATGCCACAATTTTCTTATTCAAATCATTGCAAGATAATACTTCTTTCAAATAATCCACAATTTTATCAGATGATTCGCCTGGCTGCTTTTGAAACTCTAAAATCCTGACTCTCACGCCTTCGTATGGTACAAAATTGCGAACTAAAACAGGGAATAATTTTATTGAGCCATGATTGGAAGCATCGGTTAATAAAGATATGCAGTGGGCTTCGTGAAGGTGTTCTTTCAATTCGTCCATCGCCATAGGTGCCAGCACATTAACAACTATTGCTTGTGATTTTGTACGGGCACATCTAAATTTTTGCTCAAAACATGTTTGTATTAGATTTGAAGCACAGTCATTCGAACGAAAACTGTGGTTTCCTTGCACTGTGTGGTACGCCCACGCACCCTCCGCTGCAGCTATATCCAAGTCTTTGGAAGTCGCCAAATTTGTTCTTTTAAAAAAAGAAAGCATTGACGAGCTTGAAGCGGCAGCTTGATCAGAAAGCATGTGTTTTTCCGATTTTAAATGCTTCTCAATATCACTGGCACCACCATGTCCAACACTAAAATCAGTACGACATTTTTCACACGTAACGTCTGATTCACCACTTTTTTGTTTTATAAATGGATACTTATTTTGCAAAGAAATGTTAAAAGTACACTTGCGTTTAGGCATTATTGTAATGTTACAATCACTAACATTGAAAATAAATTGTTTGACTTTGCTCGTCTTCTCCGACTCCGCGATGAAAAGATACCAGAACAATTTAGAGCGTCTATGCTTTGGGTACTGACAGAGTGACAGAAAATTTTTCTGTTTTTATAAGCATTTTTAATTTGGTGATTTTCCTTGTTATGCTGGAGTTAATGTCAACGCCGTCGACGACGCCGAAAAAGTTGAAACAGATTGAACTTTTTCGGCGTCGAATTTCTTACAGCGTTAAGATTAACTGCTCTCATAAAATTTCATACGATTCAATTTTTTTGACATTTGACGCCGTCGACGACGTCGACATTAACTCCAGCATTAGCATTACAAAATCTTTCGAGTAATTATAATGTTAATGTTGCTTGAAAAAAACTATGCAAATAAATTATATGTTCACGGGGAAAAAAATAACTCATGTATTTTTCATCAATATCAATACCCAGTATTTTCGAAAGCGGGACATTTTTGCTCTCGCTGGGGACAGCAGGACAGATAACCTCAAAGCGGGACTGTCCCGCCCAAAGCGGGACGTATGGTCACGTTAACCATACTATGGAGGGTATATTAACTTTGTCATTCCGTTTGTAACTCTTCCAAATACTCATGTCACCCCCAAAGTATATATATTCTTAATCAGCGTAAAATTCTAAGTCGATTTAGCGATAGCCACCTGTCTGTCTGTTGTAATTGGTGCGATTAAACTTACTGACATGGTTACCAAAAAAACTTCACAGGCAAGATACAAACAGCAACCATTGTTCGAGGAGTTTCGAATGGAAGGCCAAAGTTAGTATACACTTCATAATATATTGCAAGGTATCAATATTAATAAAGGAGCAAAGTAATTGACTGACAAAGGCGAGACAAAACGGCTGAAGCTGGAATCACAAAATTTTGATGTGCGTGAAGATAAAAACGATTTTAACTAGCAAGGACAACACCCAGTCTGGACGCACTTTCTGTTGTATAACATAGTATAACAGATATGCGGAAAACAAAAACGATTTTTGTAGATGCGAAATAAAAACGATTTTTGAAGATGCGAAACAAAAATGATATTTTTTAAATTTGTAGTTATTTTTCTTTGTACCTGATAGTGAGCATAATTATAAGTGTAAAGGAATAAGTAACAAAGCTGTAAGTTCGGCCGGGTCGAACTTTGAAAACCCTCCACCATTTGGTACAAATTTGTCAATTTTCACAAAAATAAAAACCGTTAAAAATTCTGTTAAAGTCTTAAAAATACCGAATGTAGCTGTATATTAGGGTCTGTACGACGACGTGGACCTGTATAGACAACTTTTGTCACAAGCTATTACAATATTCAAATGCGAAACTTGAAAAAATCTGTTTATAATATAGCTAGAATCATCAAAATTCCGAACATATCGAGGAACCATGGGAGTTGTAAAACGTGGACCTGCACAGACAATTTTTGGTCATAGGCTGTAGTACCCATTACGAACTTCAAATGCGAAATTTGAAACAATTCCGGTAAAGAATACCGAATATCGGGAGGTACCGTTATGTGGCTCTACATGGCCCATTTTCTGTTTTATGCTGTAGTATCTATTACGAACTTCTGTAGCATATAACTTTTTTACTATGGTCTGATGGATCTTAGTGAAGCGATCGCACGCATTATATCCGGCCTGTCAGCTCGCCGTAGGGGCAGGTTCATTGCTTCTTCATTTTATATTTTTGCTACACCAAATTATTTTAATTTATGCGTGCTAATTCATTTTATATACTAGAAAATAGTTGTAATCTGGGTCCGCTATTTATTGGCAAGAGTTTCATTTATTTAGACAAAAATATGTTACGATATCTAATACCCCCACCCATCCTGGTCAGAGCTATTATAGTTCATTTAAAATTGCTATACGCACTAACACCCATATCTGTAGTGATTCCCCTAACTAGGCCAAGTAGATATCAAACCAGGAACACAACGCTTTAGGCAGATTCCATTATGAATTTATTCTTTCATATGTAGAGTTCAACTTTTGCGAAAACATATTAGAATAACTATCCTTATTATTAACATCTTAATTTGTATTATAATTTACCTTAACGTAGCAGTTAATCCAAGAATAACAAATGTATATAATTTAAAAGTAAAAAAAAAAAAAAATAACAATGATTATAAGAGCTTCGTTAACGACCCAGATTAATGTACATCAGCAGGTTGTTTTGTTTTTGTGTATATCAGACGTACATGAGAATTGTTGCCAAAACAAGAACAAATTTACATACAAAGAGAATACTCACAGTTTCACTCCAAATAATATTGCATCATGCTTCCACGCCGAAAGATCTTTCGATGAGTGCTGATGATGAGTGTTTAGAGATGAGAGATAACAAATTAACAGGAGGTTTAACAAGATCTGCAACAATGTTGCTAAGCACGCAGCAACATTCACTCTACAAAACAACATACATTAGCTGCTGAATTGGTCAGTTAAGTTGGTGTCAACAAGTAATTAGAGAGCGAACATCAAACATGTTGTAACCAAAATTTTTATATTGTATTAGGGTTGAACCAATCTTGTTTAACTATAATATTTTAATTTTTGTATCGTAATATTGAAAACGTTTCTGGTTACTTGTCATTGAATCAGAACCTTTTTTTTATTTTGATAAAAATGATTATTCATTTTACCACTAAAATTATAATTAAAAAAAAAAAAACAAACAGGTTTTGATTCTAATGACCCGCAAATATAATACACTTTTACACTAATTTCCAGCTTTTTCGAAAGTTTTAGCGCTAGGACACTAAATATATAACATTAGCGCATCCAGGTACTATTAATGGTTATCCCTTTTGGATCATCAACCGTTTATGTCTGTTACAAAGGTATCCAAATATGTTCTCCACTTACTCATAGAAGACTTGATGATTGGTTTTTTTTTTAACATACAGTAGTTGTTGCTAGATTTATGTAATTTCACGTGTGGTTTTCGATTTTAGTGCTTGTATAAATTTAAAGAAATATGTATTGCTGGTTCAACTTTCTGTTTGAAAATGGACGTTAATAAGTCTTCCTCGCGCCAATTTTAACCACTTGTATAATTATAATATAAAACACGTTTTTTTTCCTATTTTTATGGTACCAACCATCTGCATAGCAAGTATTTTTGGTGGTGTACAGTCAAATGCAAATTTGCAATTGAATTGGTAGGTGACTGAAACTGGCTCTCTGTCGTTCTGCTGATAGTTTGAGTGATCTTCGGTGGTAATTTAAGTGCGAAAGAAGAGGAATAAATGTCTCCAATAATGTTGTTGTTGTTGCTAGATCAACCAAATCAATTGGCTCTGATTCTGGATGCCCATTCTAATAGAAAAGGAATACAACAACTATTCATAAAAGCACGTACATACCCAAAATACAAAAGAAACACTCACCACAGTTGCTTACGTCATCCAAGCTTAAAGCAAAATAAATAATTTCTGCAATAATGATTGAAATTGCACAGAAGAAGATGATGAAGTTTATCCACGCAGTAATGACAATTAAAATTGCATAAGAACAAATATTACTCGCAAATCTAAATATGGTACTGTATAGCCACAAAATCGGACCATGTTTTGGGTATTCTGAATGGAATTGTTTTCCATAATTAGAGGTATGAATAAATCATTTAAACAGCATAGCTCACCAAAAATAAAATGAAATTTCAATTAAATTATATGTTTGACTACGCCTTTAGAATGCAGGATAACTTTACTTCCAAACTTATATGATCAACGGCAAAGAACAAAATGGCCGAGTAAATCCAAGTTTTATACCAAGATGCCTTGGGATCTCTGGATTAACTTCCTCCGAATGTGTGGAAGAGGTCGTTCTCCAAATATTTCACCACCAGATCAGCCGTGAACTTTTTGACCGGTTTGAGAAACGGGAATTTCGAAAAATGGTCGAGTGTGATAAAAATGCCTATATGGCCGGACCTTGACCTAGGGTACGGGCCTAAAAAGTCTACGTAAATCTTCTGGAAAAACCTACATGCGTCAGAGTTTTTACCCATCGGGGATCTTAGAATAGTGCTGGGGTGTTTTACAGCCTTGCATGTTTCACAATTGTTAACGTAGTTTTTTACATCTACTGCTAAATTGGGCCAATAGAAGAACTGACGAATTCGAGCTAATGTCTTGTTAATGCCACCGTGTGATGACAGTGGATGGTCATGAGCTTTTTGAAGAATATCAGGTATGAGTCCATTTGGTACCCAGAACTTCCAAGTTAGGTCATCATGAACCTGGTCCTGGTCCCTCGCTAATATTAATTCCGGACACAAACTGCAGGTTAAGCCCAGACATGTCATCAGTGTTAGCCCTAGAAAGTGTATCCGGGACTATGTTCATACTACCTCTCCTGTGCTGAATATTGAATTTATAGCCTTGAAGTTTTAATGCCCACCGAGCCAGTCTTGTGCTTAAATCCGTCTGGGACATGAGCCACTTCAATGACGCATGATCAGTGATGATAGTGAAATCATGCCCTTCGACGTAAGGTCTAAATTTTTTCACACTCAGCATTGCTGCCAAGCATTCTTGTTCGGTAACTGAATAATTGCGTTGGGCTTTGTTGAGCTTCTTCGACATAAAGGCGATGGGAACCTCTTCACCCTCCGCATTCTTCTGTACCAATACGCTTCCTATGCCTGTTTTACTAGCATCGCAGTGTATGAAAAACGGCTGCGAAAAGTTAGGGCTATGTAAAACAGGGGCTGAACTCAGGCAAGACTTTAAAATCTCAAAGGCTGTTTGAGCTTCTTCTGTCCATGTAAATCTCTTTTTTCCTTTTAACAAATCAGTAATGGGTGAGGTAATAGAAGCATAGTCCTGGATAAACTTTCTATACCATCCAGTCATACCGAGGAACCTTCGAATCTGTTTTACTGATCTAGGGACCGGAAATTCGGTAATGGCAGCCACTTTTTCAGGATCGGTCCGAATAACCCCATTCCCGACTACATAACCAAGATACTTGACTTCTGGTACACAAAAATGGCTCTTTTCAACATTTATGGTTAACCCAGACTCGCGAATTCTTTTTGCCACACATCTTAGCACCTCCAAATGCCTTTCGTAGGACTCCGATATGACCAGAAGGTCATCGAGATAGACAAACACTTCCGCCCGTAGTTCCGGAGGTACCACCTTGTCCATTAGACGGGACATAGTTTGGGGGGCGTTACAAAGCCCGAAGGGCATTACCTTATAATGATACAACGGCCTTCCCGGAACGGTAAATGCTGTCTTCTCTCGTGACCTCTGGTCTAAAGGAATTTGCCAAAAGGCATCCTTCAGATCTAAGCTACTTATATACTGAGCTTTAGGTAACCTACTCAAGATTCCATCTATTTGGGGTAACGGATAGGCATCTCCAATGGTTACCGAATTGAGCTTTCTACTGTCCAAACATAACCTATTTTTTCCTGGTTTCCTGTGGAGCACAACAGGCGAAGACCACGCACTATTACTTTCTTCTATAACCCCTAAAGCAATCATGCGGTCGAGTTCTTCGTAAATTAACTTTTCAATAGCCGGTGATACTGGGAAGTGTCGCTGTTTAATAGGTCTGGCATCTCCAGTGTCAATGCTATGGCATAAAACGTCTGTTCTACCTAGACCTTCTTTGGCATAAGATGGAAAAAGAGAGATAACTTGATAAAGACGTTGCTTCTCCAAATCTGATAAAGGAATCTGAGTGGTTATCTCGCTGAGACCTGACACAGATGTCAACTTGTTATTTTTGAGTTCGATAGGCAATAAATTATATATCTCCCAAAAATCGACACCTAAGAAAAGATCTCGATCTAAACTTGGCACTATAAAAATTGTAATGGGCATTTCATTTTCCTTAAAAGTGATGAGCGTTTCAACAAACCCCACAACACTCTGCCCCTTCCCATCAGCTGTACGAACTGTTGATTTTATTTTTTGTTTTTTATATGGAAGGTGCGATTCCAAGAACGATTTGGCAGCTGAAGAACCAATGCAGGATATGGATGCGCCGGTATCCAACAGCCCAAGCATTCGCTTACCAAATAAAGTAACCTCTGCATAAGGTCTCACATCGGACGGACGATCTAACATTGAACAAATTAATTTTTTCTTTAGATTTTTTATTTTCTCCCAAAAAGACTTTATACGGCTTGCCGATCTAGATTTTTTTACTGGCTCATTAAATATTCTCTCTCGCGCTATATTGTACTCTCTGATTCTTATATGCAATGGTTTCATTGGAAAGGATTTACTCTGAGATTCATTGGTGTGCATAACAATAGCAGTCTTATACTTCTGGTCGAAGCCTTCTTGGGGCTCAAATTCTATTTTTTTACAAAAAATTGGGTTGGATTTCGGATCATGATTATGTGGTTTGGTCATTATTTTTACTCCAACTCCGATAGCTGCGTTCTTGCTGTGGGCTGTGCACTCTTTTGTGCACACGGTTTGCCGTTTTTTGATATACATTTGATGCAGTTCGGCTTATAAACGTTAGATGCACCACACCCATAGCAGAAAACTGACCTCTCTTCAAGGCAGTCCTGATATCGGTGTCCGCTTTTTCCACAGTTCCAACAAATCAAATTCAACCCCGCTATTTCGTCGTTGGATTCGCTATCATAGACAAAATCTGCCTTATTTTCAACATCAATCTCGGTAACCCCTTTCTGTATTCGAGAGGGCTTTGATAAATTTTGACCAAGTTTGCGACGCATATCTTGCATGAAGAATTCTCGTCTTCTGCAAGTATCACGCAACACTTGTAAAGATCTAATTTCCATATTTAAGATCTCATGTTGGATCTCCGGGAGCAGATTTCTGCGAAGGATTTCTACTAACAATTCATCGTTCAATGGACTCTTCAACCTGTCCGTCAATGCAACAATAGATTCATAGAATGAGTCGAAGGACTCATTGGGCTTTTGCTTGCTCTCGCGGATGAGCTCCCTTATATCCATATCTGTATTGTTCACGAAGAGCGTTGCATAAATCAGACCACCTGATAGCAGGCACTGAACGATGGTATCGCCAGAACCAGTCACTGGCTTTACCATCAAACAATGAGCTCGCATTTCCACACAGTAAGTCGAAATTTCCCTGAAGGGTCTGAGACGTCAATGCCTCTACTCTGTATATAAAGTTGTCTATTGAAAGACCGTTGAGACCGCCATTGAATTTTAATTTCCAATTCGACATTATTTGTAAAACATTATCTGGTCGTGACATTAAGTCCGAAGAAGTCAAATGACCATGGGAAGAACTGTTCAAAGGCGAATGGTTGCTCCGAACTCGAGCCTATACCAAACAGTTCTCTAAAGGTCTGTTCTTCCACAGCAGGAAGAGTTGTCATTTGCTGTGGAGATGTATGTGTTTGACGATTCCTTGAATTCGGCGATCCTGATGACCTCATCCTTGCAAAACAGGACGCTATATTCGTTTCAATCATTTGACTTAACTGAGCACTCATTGCAGCCATTAGTTGCGACTGCTGGACTGAAACTATCTTAGTCACAATCTGCGTAAGTCTCTCTGTTTGATCACTTTCATTGATCATGGATCTTGGGGTAGTAGAAGTTTGAGTTGGAGGGGAATTTTCCGTAGATGCGGTGTTACTAGCCTGTCTGGCTTGAGATCTAGTAGTGATTTGTGAGGTACTTGGAGTCAATTGTTCAGTTACCACTCTAATATTACAAATAGGACAATAAGGTCGGGTTTTCAAACATTTGTCCAGACAGCTTTTATGGAATACGTGTCCACAAGGAATTTTTTGTGCTGAAGAGGTTGGAACTATTGCCTCGCCACAAGCATTACACGCAAGTTGATTATCAGATCCCCTAGGAACAGGTATATCCTCACCTGTGTTAGTAGCCATATCCGTGGAAAAAGATACTTGCGCAAAGGAACTAAATTTTCTCGTACTTATTTGCGGATGAAAACAAAAATATGATTTTTCCCCAAATCTAATATCTTTCAAATCACAACATAAAGATTTCTACCTTTAAAACCACTGTTCTGATATATATTGAAAATAAAAACGAAAGTCTCTGACACGTTTTCTTATACTAAAATAGGACCTCAATATTATATAGTTTGAAATGACGCAATTCCGATCTTATTCTGATAATCTATTTTAAATTTCTTTTAAAGATATTCTTCGTTTAGCTCTAAATTAAATTTGGATAAAATAATAAATATATTCACTCCCGCTTAAAAAAATATAGGAGAAAATATTTTTAAAGTATAGTTTTTAAATATATACCCGGTTCGATATTACTGTTGACATTATTAGATTCCTCGCTTAGAAGAATGTTTGCCAATAAATAGTCGTACTCATAAATACGGAAAATGATAGGTATAAAATATGGACCCAAAACCGGATGGAATCTGTTTGGTTCCAAAAATCCAGGTTCGGGAAAATATGTTGGATACTAACGCTGGTTCTTTCCGTGGTCAGTTCTAGCTAACATTTCCAGAATCCGCATTCCAAACGGAAAGTATACCAAAACAATAACATCCCACAAAATGTAGAGAGGAGACAGAGGGAACTACACGAAAAAAGGTTGTTTACAAATGAGGGTGATATTCTTGATTATAAACATATTCCTTACTTCAGAATAGACCCAGTACGTTAAGTGTAAGAAAAGATAATTAAAATTTAGAGAAGATTAAAGAAGAAATAAATGGGTTTATATACGAAGCCGAATGAATATAATTGGGTAACCAATTGTTTCCAAAAGTTGGTATAGTATGGAAGCATATTTCGCATTCGGGCCCCAAGTTGGGCGCCAAAAATAATTTATTATGTAGCATATAACCTTATTACTATGTCTGATGGATCTTAATGAAGCGATCGCACGCATTATATCCGGGCTGTCAGCTCGGCGTAGGGGCAGGTTCGTTGCTTCTTCATGATATATTTTTGCTACACCAAATTATTTTAATTTATGCGTGCTAATTCATTTTATATACTAGAAAATAGTTGTAATCTGGGTCCGATATTTATTGGCAAGAGCTCCATTTATTTAGACAAAAAGATGTTACGATGTCTAACACCCCCACCCATCCTGGTCAGAGCTATTATAGTTCCTTTAAAATTGCTATACGCACTGACACCCATATCTGTAGTGATTCCCCTAACTAGGCCAAGTAGATGTCAAACCGGGAACACAAAGCTTTAGGCAGATTCCATTATGAATTTATTCTTTTCATATGTAGAGTTCAACTTTTGCGAAAACATATTATAATAACTATCCTTTTTATTAACATCTTAATTTGTATTATAATTTACCTTAACGTAGCAGTTAATCCAAGAATACAAATGTATATGATTTAAAAGTAAAAAAAAAATAACAATAATTATATGAGCTTCGTTAACGACCCAGATTAATGTACATCAGCAGGTTGTTTTGTTTTTGTGTATATCAGACGTACATGAGAATTGTTGCCAAAACAAGAACAAAATTGACATACAAAGAGAATACTCACAGTTTCACTCCAAATAATATTGCATCATGCTACCACGCCGAAAGATTTTTCGATGAGTGCTGATGATGAGTGTTTAGAGATGAGAGATGGCAAATTAACAAGATCTGCAACAATGTTGCTAAGCACGCAGCAACATTCACTCTACAAAACAACATACATTAGCTGCTGAATTGGTCAGTTAGGTTGGTGTCAACAAGTAATTAGAGAGCGAACATCAAACATGTTGTAACCAAAATTTTTATATTGTATTAGGGTTGAACCAATCTTGTTTAACTATAATATTTTAATTTTTGTATCGTAATATTGAAAACGTTTCTGGTTACTTGTTGATACACTAAACTACATCAGTTTCTTTTAGAATGGGTCATTGAATCAGAACCTTTTTTTACTTTGATACAAATGATTATTCCTTTTACCACTAAAATTTATAGCTTTTATTTCGTATAATTAAAATCCAAAAAAAAAAAAAAAAAAAAAACAGGTTTTGATTCTAATGACCCGCAGATATAATACACTTCTACACTAATTTCCAGATTTTTCGAAAGTTTTAGCGCTAGGACACTAAATATATAACATTAGCACATCCAGGTACTATTAATGGTTATCCCTTTTGGATCATCAACCGTTTATGTCTGTTACAAAGGTATCCAAATATGTTCTCCACTTACTCATAGAAGACTTAATGATTGGTTTTTTTTTAACATACAGTAGTTGTTGCTAGATTTATGTAATTTCACGTGTGGTTTTCTATTTTGCTGCTTGTATAAATTTAAAGAAATATGTATTGCTGGTGTTGTAAATATCAATATTTCATTATTATTTTAATATTAAGAATGCTCAAATAAATTATTAATAAGTAATCAGAATTATCATTCAACTCATTCGTTTGTTTACTGTACATAAACTATTTATCAGCAGGGTAAGAGAACGACGAGAATGGTCAGTGGAACTTGTTTCATCATTCTGTTTTTACCTATACTGTTTTACTAAGTGTGATTGCTGTTGCTGTCGCTCTCATACTCAATGAAACGAGTGTCATAAAACTGGTATCGTGTGCTAAGCGAACTATACTTTTAACTCACTGATAAATTGAGTGTTACATTATTTAGGTTCAATCATTTTGCATTGATTTTATATTCCTTCATCTATTTGACATCAGAACGAACAACATCAAAGTAGCAAGTATTCCGCTAACCATTCTCTTTTTAGTTCTTTTATGTCAGCAAATTTTTATTTCTGAGCATATGTACATGCAATTGTCATTTACATTATTCAATAAAATTTGTAATAATAAGTAATAATCTTTACATATAAATTTGGTGCCGAAACCTGGGAAAGTTAATTCCGAAATTTTGTAAAATAAAATAGTTTTTGCAAGTCTGTGTATTAAGAAGTGCTTAAACATGAGTTCGCTTTTAATCAAAGAACAACGTGGTCCGCTGGATTTAACAAGCATGAACTTGGATTTAATAAAGAATTCAGAGAAGAAAAAAAACATGGTTATTTAAATTCCCTGGCACAACTTGATGATATCTTCACTAAATTTGAGAGCCAGCATGGAACAATTGTCAGACTAGTGCATGAATCATCCTTGTCTGAAAGTGATGTTCCATATTTAACAGACGAAGTGTTTTTCCATTTCTCTGAAAAATATTTAACTTTTAAGGTTTTGATTCCCTTCCAGATAACTCAACAACACATTCACCCTTAACTAGCACGTTTTCTGCGCCGAATAATCGTTCAGAAACAATATTTTCAGACACTTGCCTTCCAAATATAAATTTACCAAAATTTTCTGGCGATTATATCGATTGGGTTCCTTTCCAAGACCTTTTTTCATCGCTGGTGCATAACAATGATTCGTTAAACAAAGTGCAAAAGTTCTTTTATTTAAAAGTAGTATAGCAAATTTGATAAAAACTTCAAAAACTTGACTTACAAACTATAAGAGATTGGTAAAATTCTCTCAAATCCAGTACAAACTTGCCATCTCGTTCTGAACTTTTTTCATTTCTTGAAAGAACTTTTCGAACTTTGGAATCGCTAAGCGAACAATACCCTACTTTAACGGGTAAACCTAAATTTACTAAAACCAATAAGTTTTCAAAGAAGACATCTTGTCACACTGGAAGGATATCAAAATCCAATCAAAGAAATTGTCTCTATTGTGAAAAAAGTTATCACTCTCTACCAAAAAGTTATAAATTACTTTCTTTATCCTTGGACTTGAAAAACTAG
Organism: Musca domestica; assembly: GCF_030504385.1. Classification (NCBI taxonomy): domain Eukaryota; kingdom Metazoa; phylum Arthropoda; class Insecta; order Diptera; family Muscidae; genus Musca; species Musca domestica. The sequence continues at coordinate 79,848 of NW_026712420.1, forward strand.
TTCATATTAAGCAAAAATATATGCCGCAACTGCCTTACTATTGGACATAACCTAAATAACTGCGACTCACCTTTTCGTTGTGTAATTTGCAGGGAAATGCATCACACAATTTTGCATCCTAATGAACCATCTGGTCATATGTATGCAGGAAAATCTGATTCAAACCAAAATTCTCAAATATCATCTAATAGTGGAAATACTCACCCATCTACACTTTTGTACACAACTCGCCTAAATGTTTCTAAAAATGGCCATACAATTTCGTTACGGGCATTGTTAGATCCTGGTTCGCAAGGTAGTCTTATTACTGAAGCTGCAGTGCAACTTTTAAGGTTAAGAAAAATGAGAAATCAATGCAAAGTTATTGGCGTAGGTGGTGGTCAAGGAAATATATCCAAATATTCTGTTAATATTGATTTGCTTAACCGCAAAAATCAGTCTGTGCTTTTATGTACGGCATTAGTGCTACCAAATTTGTCAGCGTATACTCCTGATATTTCATTCAAAAATATTTCTTTGCCAGATATTGAAACAGAATATCTTACTGATCCTTTCTTCTATAAAACAGACGGAATTGATCTAATATTAGGGTCGGACGTTTGTGCAAAAATTAAAATTCCATCTGAATCTTTTGTCCACAAAGGACTTTTCTTTCAGAATACTCACTTTGGTTGGGTTTTTTCAGGTACAAGTGACAGTTTGCTATCACATAATATTCATATACACAATACCAATTTAGAAAAAATACTTAGGTCATTCTGGGAACAAGAAAAAGTGTCTTTAAAAAGGTCTCCAAATCAATAGGAAATATTATGTGAGAATTATTTAAAAACCTCAACAACGCGTCAAGAAAATGGACGTTATTTAGTAAGTTTACCTTTTAAACCAATAATATCCTCTAATAAAACCCCAAACTTGCAAAATAACGCCATGAATGCACTTAGAAGACTACGGCATTTGGAAGTATCATTTTCGAAGAGACCTGAATTTGCCCAGGCCTATAAAACGTTCATGAATGAATATGAGACTTTAGGTCATATGACCAAAATAGCTATCCGGACGATGTACGACAAAACTCCTACTTCCTTCCCCATCACGGAGTCTTTAAAGAGGACAGCAGTACAACCAAACTTCGTGTTGTATTTGATGGCAGTAGCCTCTTTCCAGAATTCAATTCCCTCAATGATACTTTAGCTCCTGGTCCAGCCCTGCAAAACGACCTTCCGTCAATTATTACCAAATGGCGCACCCACAAAATTGCATTAGTGCGGATATCGAAAAATTGTTCCGTCGAATCGACGTTAATCCTGATCATCGCAAATTCCAACAAATTTTGTGGAGACAAAATTCCTCAGAGCCTATACATATTTATGAGCTTAACACTGTCACCTATGGCACCACAAGTGCGCCCTACTTAGCAATCCGTGTCCTACATAAATTTGCAAAAGATTTTAACAATGAATATCCAAAGGCAGCCAAAGTTTTAGTAGCAGATTCGTATGTCGATGACATTTTATCTGGGGCTGAAACGATAGATGAAGCCCAATTATTATACACTGATTTATGCGATCTTTTGAAGTTAGGTGGCTGCAATCTTCGTAAATGGAACTCGAATTCTGCAGATTTCCTAAGCAAAATTCCAGAAGCTCGTCGAGATTCCTCTTCAACTATATGCTTCAGCAATGATAATGTGGTTAAAACGCTAGGTGTTCAATGGAATATTAATAGTGATTATTTTTCCTTTAATGTAATACTGGATGAGAACCCAACTATCTCAAAGAAATCAATCTTGTCTGAGTCGGCTAGGCTATATGATCCATTGGGCTGGTTAATTCCAACCACATTAATTTCAAATTCCATATTTAAAAAACTCTGGGAGCATGTTTTAGATTGGGATGACAAACTACCTACAGAGTTAGAAAAGGCTTGGACAAAACACAGGATCTCTTTGAGGGAACTCATCAAAGTTAAGATCCCAAGATGGATAAAATGATCTCAACATTCGCCAATTGAACTTCACTGTTTCTGTAATGCTTCTACCGAAGCTTATGCTTCTGTTATATACTCTAGGGTGAGTACTCCTAAAGGCATTGTTTTTTCAATTTTGCAAGCCAAATCGAAGGTTTCTCCCATCAAAACGGTGACTATACCCAGATTGGAGCTTTGTGCAGCAAAATTACTAGCGCTTCTAACAGAAAATGTAAAGAAGTCATAATCAGGATATTCTATCCGCAATATTTTTTACTGGAGCGATAGCACAACAGTCTTAAGCTGGATTAGAAAACCTCATTCACAGTGGACCGTCTATGTGGCTAACAGAGTGGCTGATATACAAAGGCTTAGTAGTCCACTTCAATGGAATTATGTTCCATCAGCTCTTAATCCCGCTGACTGCGCTTCCACAGGTATATCAGCGAGTGATTTATTACATTATAAGATGTGGTGGTCTGGGCCTCAATTTTTGCAAGAGCCCCCTTCCTCTTGGCCTAAGTCTCTTCCACACCTTAATACAAGTGAAGTGAAATCTCGTAAAAAAGGTTTACAACGAATTGCTTACTAAATATTCAAATCTTCAAAATTATTGCGAGTAATATCTCTCTCTTTTCGTTATGTGCATAATATTAGAAAACCAAAAACAAGAATAGTAGGATGTTTGACAGCTCTAGAAAAATAAATACTCTGCACTTTTTAATAAAAGAAGTCCTGGCAATTGATTTTCCCCAAGAAATAAAACTTATTTTAAACAATACTCCACTAAATCATAGCCCACGCTAAAACTTAAGCCTTTTATCGACGAACAAGGTGTTTTACGAGTGGGAGGCCGTCTGCAAAACTCAAATTTGAAGTACAGTATAATGCATCCAATTGTTTTATCAAAAGGTAATCCACTGTCTAAACTAATTATTAGCGTTTTAGAAAACTCTTGGAACTACCTTTCCTGCAATGTCACCCATATGCGTGCATTATTTTTTATTGCTGCACAGTGGAATCTTTCAGGAGTGTTTATATCTTGAAAGTACACCTCATGGGCTTTCCAACGTGCTATTACATGAGCTTGCACTATTTTTAGTTTTCGCACAGTGGGACTCGTTTATAACTCTTGAAAAATAAGAAAAATCTTTTTTTCTAATTTTCTACTATCGATTTGGCCACGTAATAGCGTTTTAGAAAGCTCTTGGAACGACCTTTTCTGCAGTGCCATTCATATACGTGCACTATTTTTTATTGCTGCACAGTGGGCCATTTCATGTTTCTAGAAAACACTTGATTTTAGGAAAAATACTTTAAAAAAAATCTTGCCCGATTAATCTTACAGGAGTGTTTATATCTTGAAAGTACACCTCATAGTCTTTCCAACGTGCTATTACATGAGCTTGCACTATTTTTAGTTTTCGCACAGTGGGACCCGTTGCTAATTTGACTAAGTAATAGCGTTTTAGAAAGCTCTTGGAACGACCTTTCCTGCAGTGTCGTCTGTATGCGTTCACTATTTGTTATTGCGCACAGTGGTATGATGACAAAAGTTTTTTATTGAAACGCCTTTAAATTAGTTATTTTATTTTTTTATACGTATAATTATCTTCATTATCAGGTACAAAGAAAAAAAACTACAAATTTAAAAAATAGCAGTTTTATTTCTCATCTACAAAAATCGTTTTTATTTTCCGCATATCTGTTATACTTAATGTGACCATTTATATTTTTCGTCAGAGCGGGACGCCTGTGGAATTTTGTAAAAAAAAAATTATGCATTTAAAAACAAATTTTATTCAAAAACGGAGAGAATACGTATAAATCTAATTTATGAAATTAATCTTATGTCTAAGTATTTGTTTTATATTTGTCAGCAGAGCAAATTAGTTTTAAAATATCGGGTCTAGTTTTCAAGTAGGAATGGAGCTGATTACATTGTTTGTTGATGTTAGTCTTAGTAATTAAAATAGCTTTTAAAACTGTCACACTTAACTGCGTTTTTTCACTTGTCCATATTTTATTCATTAGGGAAAAAAACTCTTTCGACAGATGCGTTACTTCCAGGCATACATAAAACATACTCAATAATTGTGCGAAAGTTTGTGCAGTTGAGATTATTAGCACGGAAGTGTTTAAACAGCTCCACCCAACATTCTCATCGTTCCAGCTTTTGATTTTTTTCAACTGTGACGTAACTGGAAATAAGCGAAAACTCATCGAACACCTCCGTATCTTGGCTACTGCTAAGAAATCTTTGTGTGATCAGCAAATCCGTCACATTCTGTGAATACTGCTAGTTGTGCATTGAACTGGCACCACTGTTCCAAGTATTCTTTACTTGTCTTATAAAAATCCGCTGCCGCAGTTTTCACATTCTCCTCATCAACAGCAACGTCCGTTTTTTGTAATTTTACCAGTAGATTGCGGACGGAATGAGGAAGGAAAATAGAATTTTCTTTCAGTTCTAAGTTATCTCGGAGACGATTAATTTCATTCGCAGACTCTATTGCGGACACGTTTTGTGCCTCGATTTTCAACACGGCTTGATGAAAAATCGCTGTCTGTGCGTGCAAAAAATATAACCACAATTCAGAGCTTGGATTTTCGAAAAACGTTTTTAAAATAGTAGGGCATTTATCTATGCTCAGAAAATAGGTTTTCAAAGGCTGAAACATTTTTAAAATTCTCTCAAGCGCCGGCATTAAAGCAAGCCTCTTTGTTTTACTGTAGCCCAACAGTTTCTGATACTCTGTGTCGGTGGAATCTCAGAACTTCTACCCGAATGCTGTAGATGTAGAAGAATGAATAAATTTTCACAATGATGCATTCGAAGTCAACAGGGAGGCAATATGCGGCTGTTTTGATAGCATTATGAATTATATGGGCTCCACACCCAATCCCAATGAGCTGCCTTCCGACGTATAGGTTCAATTTCGCGTAAACATTATTTATCCCTTTTCTATTCTTTCCTCCGAAATTGCAGTTTGTATTGACTACACAAAATGCCACAATTTTCTTATTCAAATCATTGCAAGATAATACTTCTTTAAAATAATCCACAATTTTATCAGATGATTCGCCTGGCTGCTTTTGAAACTCTAAAATCTTGACTCTCACGCCTTCGTATGGTACAAAATTGCGAACTAAAACAGGGAATAATTTTATTGAGCCATGATTGGAAGCATCGGTTAATAAAGATATGCAGTGGGCTTCGTGAAGGTGTTCTTTCAATTCGTCCATCGCCATAGGTGCCAGCACATTTACAACTATTCCTTGTGATTTTGTACGGGCACATCTAAATTTTTGCTCAAAACATGTTTGTATTAGATTTGAAGCACAGTTATTCGAACGAAAACTGTGGTTTTCTTACACTGTGTGGTACGCCCACGCACCCTCCGCTGCAGTTATATCCAAGTGTTTGGAAGTCGCCAAATTTGTTCTTTAAAAAAAAAAGCATTGACGAGCTTGAAGCGGCAGCTGAATCAGAAAGCTTGTGTTTTTCCGATTTTAAATGCTTCTCAATATCACTGGCATCACCATGTCCAACACTAAAATCAGTACGACATTTTTCACACGTAACGTCTGATTCACCACTTCTTTGTTTTATAAATGGATACTTATTTTGCAAAGAAATGTTAAAAGTACACTTGCGTTTAGGCATTATTTTTTCACCAAAAAATTAAATAAGTGCGAAATATGATGTTAACTGACATCTACCTTTCAACTCCAGGCCCTACATCGTGCTTCAGCTGAAAGATGCGCACACATTTAAAAAACAAAAATGACCGAAAAAGGCTAATGGGGCTCATTTCAAAGCGTGGACCTACTTCTTTCATGTGAAAAAAATCCGTCCAATGAGAGCTCAAAATGCAAAATTTTTTGGGAGTACAATCAGTAAAATATCAAATATAAAGGCTGCAAAATAGTAGAGCCAATGGAACTTTAGTAAGAAAAGGATTTCTATCCTTCCAGAAATTCTTCCCGAACATTCAAGATACCTTATATCGCTTTTGCAGGTCATGATATCGATCATAACTTACGGATCAAGGTACAACCCGATTTCATATTTATATAACCATAGTATGATTTAAGCTATTTTTGGGGTCTTCGCCACTTTCTTCTTTTTGGCCTTTTTTCACATCTTTGTTTCTAAGGGGGTAGAGAACCTCTTTGCATAACATTTTCGGAGTAGGGCCCATATTGGTCTTGACAACATTCATCAATGGATTTGGCTAAAATAGGAATTTATTTAAGTAAAGTCCCCACATTGGAGTATCCCCAAGTCCACTTTCACATCGAATGTGTGGTCAGAAAAGAAAATTTTGTATTCTATTGAATTTTTAACCACCAAGAGAATATTGGTTGGGAACGTAGATTTGTGATGTACATCTATATGAAATAAATTGTGAAAATATGTACAAATTACAAATATAAGAAAGTAGCAAGTATTTGTTGAATCGTCATTGAATTATACTATGATGAAAAATATGAACTTTAAAATTAATTCCCATCTTACGGTATTGGGTATAAAATAGTAATTATATTTGACTATACTAAAATAAGTCTGCCCTCAATTATGAGGTGTATAAAACTATTTTTACTTATTTAAATCAAGTGATTTTTTTTCAGTTTGACATGCTATATTGTTCTGCTATATTTTTGATTTGGCCTCTATTTGTCATCTTGGATTATAAGGGGTGAAGAAAGTTTTCAATGTAGGTCGATGTTTCGCAGTAGTGTCCATATAAAGGTGCCACCTGATTTTACCATATTTCAAAGGATTTGGCTAAAAATGTGTATTTGGGGGGTGAAAATCATACACAAAAATTTCAACATATCTACAAATATTAAATTTTTCTCCATGTAATAGTACCCCCTCAAGTCCACCTTTTGCCGGACAAACAGTCCAACATGGTTAGGGTGACTTATGAGGACTCTAATGCACAAGCTGAGGTGCTAATGGGTTTTAAAAAGTAATTAACTTTGGCTATTCTTAAATCATTCAGCCCTCAATTATGAGGTGTACAAAATACAGTAAATTCCAAAGTACAGCTCATTTGACTAAAAATTAATCGACCACTACGTGAACACTTATAACAGTCATATCTGTGAATAATTATGCTTTGACAACTATGCATAATAGACAAAAACTACGGGCCGACAACGCGGACCGGGCCAGCTAGTACATTATAAACAAACGATTAAGTTTTAATAGCGTATTAAATTGACATATACTTTAATTGTGCTATTGATATTTGCAACGCATTTTTAAACAACCATTCACAACAACACTTTTGGCAGGCCATATTAACCCAAATTTTGCGAAAATACTTTATTTATTTGTCATAGAGTAAATATGATAATTTAGAACTACGGTTGAGATGAAAAACTGCAAACAAATTCAGACTGCTGTCATATCTGAGCCACTCGTCCGACAGCTGTTAAAATTATTCCAGTCAAAGATCATTATATTGTTTACAAGCGAACAAACGCATTTCGGCGACAACTTTCCAGAAAAGTAGTTATTCGTGATGGAATTCGAGCGTGGTAGTGTGATTTCTTTACATTTTGAGGAAAAACTACAAGTGGTCGTTAGAGCACTGCAGCATTTAAATGTGAATAAACCTTTTGTAACTCGTACCATCGCTCGTTACCGTGATACTGATAGCGTAACCCGACGTCAAACGGAAGCGTACGGAAGAAAACAGCAACATCAGAAGAAATGGTTTGAAAAGTAAAGAAGCGACTAGATTGAAACGCTCGTCGTCGTGGCCGAAAAATGGCTCGTCAGCTGAATATATTACCATATTCCATTCGGTAAATATTAAAAAAATGAGCTTGGCGTAAACCCATTGAAATTCCAAAAATGCAAGAACTTACACCACTACAGAAAGAAAATAGACTCATAAGAGCTTAAGAGTTGCTTCGCTTGCCCGGAAGTAGTGAACTGCCGAATTTGGTTTTCTCCCATGGGAAAACACTCGTTGTCCAGCAAACAAAATGATCGTGTTCCCTGCCGAAGACGTCAGCTGAAAATGTGCACCTTCCGATGGTCGCTCTCCGATCGTATTAATCAATCGTGACATCAGAATAAATTCCGAATATTATCGCGAAAATATTCTTAAGCATGTATTAAAGCCTTGGACATGCACACATTTTGGCCGCAGACCTTGGACATTCCAATAGGACTTAGAACAATCGCACTCAGCACGCGTCACCCATTAATGATTATAAATTGAGGGTCCCCACTCATTTCTAGCGCACAATGGCCACCAAAATATACGGATACCAATCCGTTGGACTGTTGTGACTGGAGTAATTTGGATTGACTAAAAAATACCTATGTGTCGATCACCTCAAGCAAGCGCTTAGCCGGGAATGGGCCAAAATACCGCAGAACAACATTCGGGAAGCGTGTGACGGTTTCACTAACCGTTTGAAGGCCATAATTCGTACCAAAGGTGACCAATTCGAACAAATCCAGACTTATTTTAAAATTCTATGCTATTTCCGACATTTTTAGCTTTCATTCAATAAAATTAAAAAAAAAAAAATAAATATTATGGCGTTTGACTGTGTTGCGTTTTTTTATCTCACCCTGTACTCTAACTAGGGTTACTAAATAAAGAAGAACCCAACAAGAAAAAACATTTAAAACCCTCCAACATTTCGAAGAAACTTAAACATTTTCAAAAAAAATCCAAAAACTATTACTTAAATTACAAATGTTATATGGGGACTATACGAAGACATGGACCTGCATACGAAATTTGTTACGTGGACCTGCATACACAAATTTTTGTCATAGACTGTAGTACCCATTACGAACTTCAAATACGAAATTCGAAATAATTCCGGTAAATAATGTCGCTAAAGTCATGAAAATACCAAATATCTGGAGGTACCGTTATATGGGGGCTACACGAAGACGTGGACTGACATGGTCCTTTTACGAACTTAACCTGCCTACTGGTAAACTATGCATGTATGCAAAATTTTAGCATTCTATCTCAATTTGTTCGATTACAAGAGAATACAATATTAGAATTTTGCGCTGATCCAAAATATATATACTTTGGGAAGTCTATTATTAAAATTTCGGAATGACGGAATGACCAAATTAATCTACCCTCAATGGAATGGTGGAGGGTATAAAAACTGATGGACAAATATACCCTCCATAATATGGTGGGGAGTACGCAGAAAATTTTTTTGGTGTTTTACATAAAATATTTACTGTCGTCGCGTCTCTTTTGTTTAGGGATATTCTCCCCTGGAATTATTTAAAGAAAATCTAAAAAGAGGGACGATGGTGACTAAAAATTCTTCACATCTATTGTAGATCTTACAACTTATACCACAAATGGAAAGATGAAGAACATATACCCTCCAAAGGGCATTATAGGTTATTCTCAACTACGAGATAAATTGAAATATTATCTCCCAACACATAACCTTTTCGACACACAATTGTTTATGTTCGGTTCTGCTTATAAAAATACATTAATTTTGAAACAAATAAATAAGTTTAAAATGCGAAATAAATTAAAATATACACTAGTTGCATTACTGATATTTGCACAGTATCAATTCGGCAATATTTTTTGTGGTACGTTGTGACATTGATTTCAGAATAAAATTAAAAATTGTTAAAAAGTGGGGGAAGGTATGACCAAATCTTACATTTCCTTAGACATAATAGGTTATTCTCAACTACAAGTTAAGTTTTAATATTATCTCCCAACACTTAAATTTTTTCACCTATCATTGTTTATGTTTGGTTTTACGTATTAAGATGCATATATTATGTACAAGCAAATATGTTTTAAATGCGCATTAAAATAAAATATACAGTAATGTTGTTTGTTAAGTTAACATACTGTGAGTTTGTATAAGCTCCACCTTGGAAGGAAGGGATATTAAATTCGTCATTCTGTTTGTAGAATCTCTAAATATTCGTCATTTGACTAAAAATTAATCGACCAGTACGTGAACACTTATAACAGTCATATCTGTGAATAATTATGCTTTGACAACTATGCATAATAGACAAAAACTACGGGCCGGCAACGCGGACCGGGCCAGCTAGTACATTATAAACAAACAATTAAGTTTTAATAGCGTATTAAATTGACATATACTTTAATTGTGCTATTGATATTTGCAACGCATTTTTAAACAACCATTCACAACAACACTTTCGGCAGGCCATATTAACCCAAATTTTGCGAAAAATACTTTATTTATTTGTCATAGAGTAAATATGATAATTTAGAACTACGGTTGAGATGAAAAACTGCAAACAAATTCAGACTGCTGTCATATCTGAGCCACTCGTCCGACAGCTGTTAAAATTATTCCAGTCAAAGATCATTATATTGTTTACAAGCGAACAAAAGCATTTCGGCGACAACTTTCCAGAAAAGAAGTTATTCGTGATGGAATTCGAGCGTGGTAATGTGATTTCTTTACATTTTGCTGAAAAACTACAAGTGGTCGTTAGAGCACTGCAGCATTTAAATGTGAATAAACCTTTTGTAACTCGTACCATCGCTCGTTACCGTGATACTGATAGCGTAACCCGACGTCAAACGGAAGCGTACGGAAGAAAACAGCAACATCAGAAGAAATGGTTCGAAAAGTAAAGAAGCGACTAGATTGAAACGCTCGTCGTCGTGGCCGAAAAATGGCTCGTGAGCTGAATATATTACCATATTCCATTCGGTAAATATTAAAAAAATGAGCTTGGCGTAAACCCATTGAAATTCCAAAAATGCAAGAACTTACACCGCGACAGAAAGAAAATAGACTCAGAAGAGCTTAAGAGATGCTTCGCTTGCCCGGAAGTGGTGAACTGTCGAATTTGGTTTTCTCCCATGGGAAAACACTCGTTGTCCAGCAAACAAAATGATCGTGTTTCCCTGCCGAAGACGTCAGCTGAAAATGTGCACCTTCCGATGGTCGCTCTCCGATCGTATTAATCAATCGTGACATCAGAATAAATTCCGAATATTATCGCGAAAATATTCTTAAGCATGTATTAAAGCCTTGGACATGCACACATTTTGGCCGCAGACCTTGGACATTCCAATAGGACTTAGAACAATCGCACTCAGCACGCGTCACCCATTAATGATTATAAATTGAGGGTCCCCACTCATTTCTAGCGCACAATGGCCACCAAAATATACGGATACCAATCCGTTGGACTATTGTGAATGGAGTAATTTGGATTGACTAAAAAATACCTATGTGTCGATCACCTCAAGCAAGCGCTTTGCCGGGAATGGGCCAAAATACCGCAGAACAACATTTGGGAAGCGTGTGACGGTTTCACTAACCGTTTGAAGGCCATAATTCGTACCAAAGGTGACCAATTCGAACAAATCCAGACTTATTTTAAAATTCTATGCTATTTCCGACAATAAAATTTAAAAAAAAAAAAATTAAATATTATGGCGTTTGGCTGTGTTGCGTTTTTTTATCTCACCCTGTACTCTAACTAGGGTTACTAAATGAAGAAGAACCCAACAAGAAAAACATTTAAAACCCTCCAACATTTCGAAGGAACTTAAACATTTTCAAAAAAATCCAAAACTTTTACTTAAATTACAAATGTTATATGGGGACTATACGAAGACATGGACCTGCATACGAAATTTGTTACGTGGACCTGCATACACAAATTTTTGTCATAGACTGTAGTACTCATTACGAACTTCAAATACGAAATTCGAAATAATTCCGGTAAATAATGTCGCTAAAGTCATGAAAATACCAAATATCTGGAGGTACCGTTATATGGGGGCTACACGAAGACGTGAACTGACATGGTCCTTTTACGAACTTAACCTGCCTACTGGTAAACTATGCATGTATGCAAAATTTTAGCCTTCTATCTCAATTTGTTCGAAAGATAGCGTGATTACAAGAGAATACAATATTAGAATTTTGAGCTGATCCAAAATATACATACTTTGGGAAGTCTATTATGAAAATTTCGGAATGACGGAATGACCAAATTAATCTACCCTCAATGGAATGGTGGAGGGTATAAAAACTGATGGACAAATATACCCTCCATAATATGGTGGGGAGTACGCAGAAAATTTTTTTGGTGTTTTACATAAAATATTTACTGTCGTCGCGTCTCTTTTGTTTAGGGATATTCTCCCCTGGAATTATTTAAAGAAAATCTAAAAAGAGGGACGATGGTAACTAAAAATTCTTTCACATCTATTGTAGATCTTACAACTTATACCACAAATGGAAAGATGAAGAACATATACCCTCCAAAGGGCATTATAGGTTATTCTCAACTACGAGATAAATTGAAATATTATCTCCCAACACATAACCTTTTCGACACACAATTGTTTATGTTCGGTTCTGCTTATAAAAATACATTAATTTTGAAACAAATAAATAAGTTTTAAAATGCGAAATAAATTAAAATATACACTAGTTGCATTACTGATATTTGCACAGTATCAATTCGGCAATATTTTTTGTGGTACGTTGTGACATTGATTTCAGAATAAAATTAAAAATTGTTAAAAAGTGGGGGAAGGTATGACCAAATCTTACATTTCCTTAGACATAATAGGTTATTCTCAACTACAAGTTAAGTTTTAATATTATCTCCCAACACTTAAATTTTTTCACCTATCATTGTTTATGTTTGGTTTTACGTATTAAGATGCATATTATGTACAAGCAAATATGTCTTAAATGCGCATTAAAATAAAATATACAGTAATGTTGTTTGTTAAGTTAACATACTGTGAGTTTGTATAAGCTCCACCTTGGAAGGAAGGGATATTAAATTCGTCATTCTGTTTGTAGAATCTCTAAATATTCGTCATAAAGTATATATATTATCATGATCAGCATTCAATTCTTGTGCGTCTGTCAGTTGAATTTAAGCTGCATTACTTGACACAATTTCGAAAATTAGGTGTATCGGCCCATGTATTAAATTTGGTATTTGATTTTTAATGGGAATGGAATCTCCAAATACTTGTTATTTTGACGAGTTAGACCACATATTCCTATCTATTAGTTTAAAATTCAGTTTTTGTAGTTTTTAATGTGGACTACCACCGACCGGTGCCAGACCTTTATCAATATTGACCCCAAGTTTCCATATAAGGGTACCGATTGATATTCGGGTTTGGATGATTCTGGGCTAATTTTTCCACGGCATTGTGTTAAATTTCGTATCTAAGAACCGCTTCGGTATAGGTTGCAGTTCTCGTACAGACGTTATTGCATTTTGAAGACTAACTGCATCTTCAACAGCACTATTGTTTTTGCAATTTAAAGTGGAATACGTTCAAATATAGTATACAGATACTTTTATATATAATGTTTTATATGCTTCCTGGTGAAGATTTTTGAAAATTCAGCTAGGAGGAACTTGAGGTTTTACTTGTTTTGTATATATTGGAAGATAATTATTCTCCTTATTAATGGCAGGAGTACTACAAGAAATCCATATTTCGCACCGAAACCCTTTGGAAACTCAGAAAAGTCACTGATTTTTAAAATTACCAAGCAAAATATTCAATGTCAACGTTGGAGTTCAATCATCATTGCGAATGGCTTTATGGTTTAAATCTTTTTGGGCACGTGCCCTCATTTTTAAAGGAGAGTTACTAGGCATTGAGAAAGGTATTTTAAACCAAACATTGCAAAGTCATTTTTTGGCATCCATCTGGAGTATTTTGAAAAGCATGGTTGGTACAAAAAATACCAAAATGTCGATCACCTCAAGCAAGCCCTTCGCCGGGAATGGGCCAAAATAACGCAGAGCAACATTCGGGTAGCGTGTGACGGTTTCTTTGGCCGTTTGAGGGTACAACCAAACCTTACATTTCTTGTACACATAATAGGTTATTCTCAGCTAAAAGTTAAATTTAAATATTATCTCCCAACAAGTAACTTTCCCACTTATTATTATTTATGCTCGGTTTTACATATTAAGATATATAAATTGTGAAGAAACAATTAAGTTTTAAATGGGTATTATATTAAAATAAGCATTAATTGTGCTATTGATATTTGCGTCTGCGTCGGAAATATTTGTTTTGGTAAATTGTTTACTTCGTTGGAGTCAAAAGTATACACCTATTTGTAGTTAAGATTTACGACATTCTTTGAGCCTATCTGCATATTTGTAGTTAAGATTTTCGACATTCTTTGAGCCTATCTGTATTTGTGCCAAAGGTACCCAATTCGAATAAATCTAAACTTATTCTAAAATTCGATGCTATTTCCGACATTTATAGCTTTCATTCAGTAAAATTTAAAGACAATTAAAAAAGCTGTAAGTTCGCCCGGGCGAACTTTAATACCCTCCACCATTTGGTACAAATTTGGCAATTTCCAAACAAAAAATAAAATCCGTTAACAATTTTGTTAAAATCTTAAAATACCGAATGCCTATACGACGACTTGGACCTGCATAGGCAACTTTTGTCATAAGTTATTACAATATTTAAATGTGAAACTTGAAGAAAAATCTCTTTATAATGTAGCTAAAATCATCAAAATACCGAATATAGGGGGTACCGTTATATGGGGGCTATTAGAAGACTTGGATCTGCACAGACAATTTTTCTGGCATGGGCTGAAGTATCCATTACGAATTTCACATGCGAAATTTGAAACAATCCCGGTAAATAATGTCGCTAAAATCATAAAAATACCGAATATCGGGGGGTACGGTATATGGGGGCTACACGAAGACGTGGACCTACATGGCCTATTTCTGTTTTATTCTGCAGTATCTATTACGAACTTCAAATACCAAATTTGGAACGATTCCGTTAAATAATGTCGCTAAAATCATCAAAATACCGAATGTTGGGGGGGGGGGGGGGGTACCGTTATATGGGGGCTATATGAAGACGTGGACCTACATGGCTCATTTTTTGACTTAGGATGTAGTATCCATTATGAACTTTAAGTACCAAATTCGAAACATTTCCGGTAAATAATGTCGCTAAAATCATCAAAATACCGAATGTTGGGGGGGGGGGGGGGGTACCGTTATTTATTATTTATTTTACGAAGACGTCAACCTGCATGACTCATTTTTTGACTTAGGATGTAGTATCCATTATGAACTTTAAATACCAAATTTGAAACAATTCCAGTGAATAATGTCGCTAACATCATCAAAATACCGAATATCGGGAGGTACCGTTATATGGGGGCTATATGATAGCCTGGACCTACATGGCCCATTTATGAACTTAACCTGCCTACAAGCAAAATATACATGTGTGCAAAATTTGAGCCTTCTATTTCAACTTGTTCGAAAGATAGCGTGGATTACAACAGACAGACGGACAGACGGGCATAGCTAAATTGTCTTAGAAGTTTACGCTGATCAAGATATATATACTTTGTTGGGTCTGACATGAGTATTTCGAGGAGTTACAAACGGAATGACAAAAAGAATATACCCTCCTCCAGTATGGTGGAGGGTATAAAAAGTAAATATTGTGGTGTTTGAATTTGTTGCAGTTTTTTTATCTCACCCTGTACTCAAATTAGTGTAACTTAATGTTAAATCGGCGGAAATCAACAAGGACAATTAAAAAAGGACAATTCGGCCAGGCCGAACTTTTAACACCCTCCACCCTTT